>NC_080570.1:122871339-123171339 GCF_030247185.1 Malaya genurostris
GTCACTTATAGAATCATATCTCCGGAACCAAAAATCACAGCCATTTGATCTTCGAACTTGATCAATGGCCCGACAGTAGCTTTCAAACGAGCCCAAGTTTGTTCAAATCGGTTCAGCCATCTCTGAGAAAATTGAGCGCGTTCAAATACAACGCTTTTTGTCGGTTACGTCACTTATAGAATCATATCTCCTGAACCAAAAATCACAGCCATTTGATCTTCGAACTTGATCAATGGCCCGACAGTAGCTTTCAAACGAGCCCAAGTTTGTTCAAATCGGTTCAGCCATCTCTGAGAAAATTGAGCGCGTTCAAATATCTTCGAAAAGTGCACACACATACACACACACACACATACACACACACACACACACACACACACACAGACATTTTCCGATCTCGACGAACTGAGTCGAATGGTATATAACACTATGGGTCTCCGAGGCTCCGTTCGAAAGTCGGTTTTTCCAGCAATTCTAATACCTTTCTATAGAGAAAGGCAAAAACCCTTCTTAGTCCACTTAGTGGAATTTTCATATATCTTGAAAAATCACCATAGGAGGGAGTACATGAAATTTTCGAAATCGAAAAAAAATTTTTGATGCCAAAAGGCTTAGAATTGCATGAAACGTCGAGATTTAGTGTCATCTCGAAAAAAAATTTTTTTGAAAAAGTCGACTTTTTGGGACTTAGAAAAAATATGAAAATTTTTCTAAGTCCCAGAAAGTTGATTTTTTCAAAAAAAAATTTTTTCGGGATAACACTAAATTTCGATGTTTTATGCAGTTTTAAGAGTTTTGGCATCAAAAAAAATTTTTTATTTTGGAAATTTCATGTACTCCCCCCTATGGTGCTTTTTCAAGATCGATAATTGTCAAACCTTTACCACCGGGCAGCACCCCTTAAGCATGTCCGATTTAGGTCAAATTTTGCATGAAGGCTTTTTTCGAGGTGCTTAAACTTTTGAGCACTAGAACTTTACGAAAATAGAGTTGATCCCAAAATTTTGGCACCCTTATATATACAAGAGCGGTAAAAATCAACGTGTTTTGTCGGTTACGTCACTTATACAATCATATTTCTGGAACCAAAAGTCACAACCATTTGATCTTCGAACTTGATCAATGGCACGACAGTAGCTTTCAAACGAGCCCAAGTTTGTTGAAATCGGATCAGCCATCTCTGAGAAAATGGAGCGCGTTCAAATACAACGCTTTTTGTCGGTTACGTCACTTATAGAATCATATCTCCGGAACCAAAAATCACAGCCATTTGATCTTCGAACTTGATCAATGGCCCGACAGTAGCTTTCAAACGAGCCCAAGTTTGTTCAAATCGGTTCAGCCATCTCTGAGAAAATTGAGCGCGTTCAAATACAACGCTTTTTGTCGGTTACGTCACTTATAGAATCATATCTCCTGAACCAAAAATCACAGCCATTTGATCTTCGAACTTGATCAATGGCCCGACAGTAGCTTTCAAACGAGCCCAAGTTTGTTCAAATCGGTTCAGCCATCTCTGAGAAAATTGAGCGCGTTCAAATATCTTCGAAAAGTGCACACACATACACACACACACACATACACACACACACACACATACACACACACACACACACACACACACAGACATTTTCCGATCTCGACGAACTGAGTCGAATGGTATATAACACTATGGGTCTCCGAGGCTCCGTTCGAAAGTCGGTTTTTCCAGCAATTCTAATACCTTTCTATAGAGAAAGGCAAAACCCTTCTTAGTCCACTTAGTGGAATTTTCATATATCTTGAAAAATCACCATAGGAGGGAGTACATGAAATTTTCGAAATCGAAAAAAAATTTTTGATGCCAAAAGGCTTAGAATTGCATGAAACGTCGAGATTTAGTGTCATCTCGAAAAAAAATTTTTTTGAAAAAGTCGACTTTTTGGGACTTAGAAAAAATATGAAAATTTTTCTAAGTCCCAGAAAGTTGATTTTTTCAAAAAAAAATTTTTTCGGGATAACACTAAATTTCGATGTTTTATGCAGTTTTAAGAGTTTTGGCATCAAAAAAAATTTTTTATTTTGGAAATTTCATGTACTCCCCCCTATGGTGCTTTTTCAAGATCGATAATTGTCAAACCTTTACCACCGGGCAGCACCCCTTAAGCATGTCCGATTTAGGTCAAATTTTGCATGAAGGCTTTTTTCGAGGTGCTTAAACTTTTGAGCACTAGAACTTTACGAAAATAGAGTTGATCCCAAAATTTTGGCACCCTTATATATACAAGAGCGGTAAAAATCAACGTGTTTTGTCGGTTACGTCACTTATACAATCATATTTCTGGAACCAAAAGTCACAACCATTTGATCTTCGAACTTGATCAATGGCACGACAGTAGCTTTCAAACGAGCCCAAGTTTGTTGAAATCGGATCAGCCATCTCTGAGAAAATTGAGCGCGTTCAAATACAACGCTTTTTGTCGGTTACGTCACTTATAGAATCATATCTCCGGAACCAAAAATCACAGCCATTTGATCTTCGAACTTGATCAATGGCCCGACAGTAGCTTTCAAACGAGCCCAAGTTTGTTCAAATCGGTTCAGCCATCTCTGAGAAAATTGAGCGCGTTCAAATACAACGCTTTTTGTCGGTTACGTCACTTATAGAATCATATCTCCTGAACCAAAAATCACAGCCATTTGATCTTCGAACTTGATCAATGGCCCGACAGTAGCTTTCAAACGAGCCCAAGTTTGTTCAAATCGGTTCAGCCATCTCTGAGAAAATTGAGCGCGTTCAAATATCTTCGAAAAGTGCACACACATACACACACACACACATACACACACACACACACACACAGACATTTTCCGATCTCGACGAACTGAGTCGAATGGTATATAACACTATGGGTCTCCGAGGCTCCGTTCGAAAGTCGGTTTTTCCAGCAATTCTAATACCTTTCTATAGAGAAAGGCAAAACCCTTCTTAGTCCACTTAGTGGAATTTTCATATATCTTGAAAAATCACCATAGGAGGGAGTACATGAAATTTTCGAAATCGAAAAAAAATTTTTGATGCCAAAAGGCTTAGAATTGCATGAAACGTCGAGATTTAGTGTCATCTCGAAAAAAAATTTTTTTGAAAAAGTCGACTTTTTGGGACTTAGAAAAAATATGAAAATTTTTCTAAGTCCCAGAAAGTTGATTTTTTCAAAAAAAAATTTTTTCGGGATAACACTAAATTTCGATGTTTTATGCAGTTTTAAGAGTTTTGGCATCAAAAAAAATTTTTTATTTTGGAAATTTCATGTACTCCCCCCTATGGTGCTTTTTCAAGATCGATAATTGTCAAACCTTTACCACCGGGCAGCACCCCTTAAGCATGTCCGATTTAGGTCAAATTTTGCATGAAGGCTTTTTTCGAGGTGCTTAAACTTTTGAGCACTAGAACTTTACGAAAATAGAGTTGATCCCAAAATTTTGGCACCCTTATATATACAAGAGCGGTAAAAATCAACGTGTTTTGTCGGTTACGTCACTTATACAATCATATTTCTGGAACCAAAAGTCACAACCATTTGATCTTCGAACTTGATCAATGGCACGACAGTAGCTTTCAAACGAGCCCAAGTTTGTTGAAATCGGATCAGCCATCTCTGAGAAAATTGAGCGCGTTCAAATACAACGCTTTTTGTCGGTTACGTCACTTATAGAATCATATCTCCGGAACCAAAAATCACAGCCATTTGATCTTCGAACTTGATCAATGGCCCGACAGTAGCTTTCAAACGAGCCCAAGTTTGTTCAAATCGGTTCAGCCATCTCTGAGAAAATTGAGCGCGTTCAAATACAACGCTTTTTGTCGGTTACGTCACTTATAGAATCATATCTCCTGAACCAAAAATCACAGCCATTTGATCTTCGAACTTGATCAATGGCCCGACAGTAGCTTTCAAACGAGCCCAAGTTTGTTCAAATCGGTTCAGCCATCTCTGAGAAAATTGAGCGCGTTCAAATATCTTCGAAAAGTGCACACACATACACACACACACATACACACACACACACATACACACACACACACACACACACAGACATTTTCCGATCTCGACGAACTGAGTCGAATGGTATATAACACTATGGGTCTCCGAGGCTCCGTTCGAAAGTCGGTTTTTCCAGCAATTCTAATACCTTTCTATAGAGAAAGGCAAAACCCTTCTTAGTCCACTTAGTGGAATTTTCATATATCTTGAAAAATCACCATAGGAGGGAGTACATGAAATTTTCGAAATCGAAAAAAAATTTTTGATGCCAAAAGGCTTAGAATTGCATGAAACGTCGAGATTTAGTGTCATCTCGAAAAAAAATTTTTTTGAAAAAGTCGACTTTTTGGGACTTAGAAAAAATATGAAAATTTTTCTAAGTCCCAGAAAGTTGATTTTTTCAAAAAAAAATTTTTTCGGGATAACACTAAATTTCGATGTTTTATGCAGTTTTAAGAGTTTTGGCATCAAAAAAAATTTTTTATTTTGGAAATTTCATGTACTCCCCCCTATGGTGCTTTTTCAAGATCGATAATTGTCAAACCTTTACCACCGGGCAGCACCCCTTAAGCATGTCCGATTTAGGTCAAATTTTGCATGAAGGCTTTTTTCGAGGTGCTTAAACTTTTGAGCACTAGAACTTTACGAAAATAGAGTTGATCCCAAAATTTTGGCACCCTTATATATACAAGAGCGGTAAAAATCAACGTGTTTTGTCGGTTACGTCACTTATACAATCATATTTCTGGAACCAAAAGTCACAACCATTTGATCTTCGAACTTGATCAATGGCACGACAGTAGCTTTCAAACGAGCCCAAGTTTGTTGAAATCGGATCAGCCATCTCTGAGAAAATTGAGCGCGTTCAAATACAACGCTTTTTGTCGGTTACGTCACTTATAGAATTATATCTCCGGAACCAAAAATCACAGCCATTTGATCTTCGAACTTGATCAATGGCCCGACAGTAGCTTTCAAACGAGCCCAAGTTTGTTCAAATCGGTTCAGCCATCTCTGAGAAAATTGAGCGCGTTCAAATACAACGCTTTTTGTCGGTTACGTCACTTATAGAATCATATCTCCTGAACCAAAAATCACAGCCATTTGATCTTCGAACTTGATCAATGGCCCGACAGTAGCTTTCAAACGAGCCCAAGTTTGTTCAAATCGGTTCAGCCATCTCTGAGAAAATTGAGCGCGTTCAAATATCTTCGAAAAGTGCACACACATACACACACACACATACACACACACACACATACACACACACACACACACACAGACATTTTCCGATCTCGACGAACTGAGTCGAATGGTATATAACACTATGGGTCTCCGAGGCTCCGTTCGAAAGTCGGTTTTTCCAGCAATTCTAATACCTTTCTATAGAGAAAGGCAAAAACCCTTCTTAGTCCACTTAGTGGAATTTTCATATATCTTGAAAAATCACCATAGGAGGGAGTACATGAAATTTTCGAAATCGAAAAAAAATTTTTGATGCCAAAAGGCTTAGAATTGCATGAAACGTCGAGATTTAGTGTCATCTCGAAAAAAAATTTTTTTGAAAAAGTCGACTTTTTGGGACTTAGAAAAAATATGAAAATTTTTCTAAGTCCCAGAAAGTTGATTTTTTCAAAAAAAAATTTTTTCGGGATAACACTAAATTTCGATGTTTTATGCAGTTTTAAGAGTTTTGGCATCAAAAAAAATTTTTTATTTTGGAAATTTCATGTACTCCCCCCTATGGTGCTTTTTCAAGATCGATAATTGTCAAACCTTTACCACCGGGCAGCACCCCTTAAGCATGTCCGATTTAGGTCAAATTTTGCATGAAGGCTTTTTTCGAGGTGCTTAAACTTTTGAGCACTAGAACTTTACGAAAATAGAGTTGATCCCAAAATTTTGGCACCCTTATATATACAAGAGCGGTAAAAATCAACGTGTTTTGTCGGTTACGTCACTTATACAATCATATTTCTGGAACCAAAAGTCACAACCATTTGATCTTCGAACTTGATCAATGGCACGACAGTAGCTTTCAAACGAGCCCAAGTTTGTTGAAATCGGATCAGCCATCTCTGAGAAAATTGAGCGCGTTCAAATACAACGCTTTTTGTCGGTTACGTCACTTATAGAATTATATCTCCGGAACCAAAAATCACAGCCATTTGATCTTCGAACTTGATCAATGGCCCGACAGTAGCTTTCAAACGAGCCCAAGTTTGTTCAAATCGGTTCAGCCATCTCTGAGAAAATTGAGCGCGTTCAAATACAACGCTTTTTGTCGGTTACGTCACTTATAGAATCATATCTCCTGAACCAAAAATCACAGCCATTTGATCTTCGAACTTGATCAATGGCCCGACAGTAGCTTTCAAACGAGCCCAAGTTTGTTCAAATCGGTTCAGCCATCTCTGAGAAAATTGAGCGCGTTCAAATATCTTCGAAAAGTGCACACACATACACACACACACATACACACACACACACATACACACACACACACACACACACACAGACATTTTCCGATCTCGACGAACTGAGTCGAATGGTATATAACACTATGGGTCTCCGAGGCTCCGTTCGAAAGTCGGTTTTTCCAGCAATTCTAATACCTTTCTATAGAGAAAGGCAAAAACCCTTCTTAGTCCACTTAGTGGAATTTTCATATATCTTGAAAAATCACCATAGGAGGGAGTACATGAAATTTTCGAAATCGAAAAAAAATTTTTGATGCCAAAAGGCTTAGAATTGCATGAAACGTCGAGATTTAGTGTCATCTCGAAAAAAAATTTTTTTGAAAAAGTCGACTTTTTGGGACTTAGAAAAAATATGAAAATTTTTCTAAGTCCCAGAAAGTTGATTTTTTCAAAAAAAAATTTTTTCGGGATAACACTAAATTTCGATGTTTTATGCAGTTTTAAGAGTTTTGGCATCAAAAAAAATTTTTTATTTTGGAAATTTCATGTACTCCCCCCTATGGTGCTTTTTCAAGATCGATAATTGTCAAACCTTTACCACCGGGCAGCACCCCTTAAGCATGTCCGATTTAGGTCAAATTTTGCATGAAGGCTTTTTTCGAGGTGCTTAAACTTTTGAGCACTAGAACTTTACGAAAATAGAGTTGATCCCAAAATTTTGGCACCCTTATATATACAAGAGCGGTAAAAATCAACGTGTTTTGTCGGTTACGTCACTTATACAATCATATTTCTGGAACCAAAAGTCACAACCATTTGATCTTCGAACTTGATCAATGGCACGACAGTAGCTTTCAAACGAGCCCAAGTTTGTTGAAATCGGATCAGCCATCTCTGAGAAAATTGAGCGCGTTCAAATACAACGCTTTTTGTCGGTTACGTCACTTATAGAATCATATCTCCGGAACCAAAAATCACAGCCATTTGATCTTCGAACTTGATCAATGGCCCGACAGTAGCTTTCAAACGAGCCCAAGTTTGTTCAAATCGGTTCAGCCATCTCTGAGAAAATTGAGCGCGTTCAAATACAACGCTTTTTGTCGGTTACGTCACTTATAGAATCATATCTCCTGAACCAAAAATCACAGCCATTTGATCTTCGAACTTGATCAATGGCCCGACAGTAGCTTTCAAACGAGCCCAAGTTTGTTCAAATCGGTTCAGCCATCTCTGAGAAAATTGAGCGCGTTCAAATATCTTCGAAAAGTGCACACACATACACACACACACATACACACACACACACATACACACACACACACACACACAGACATTTTCCGATCTCGACGAACTGAGTCGAATGGTATATAACACTATGGGTCTCCGAGGCTCCGTTCGAAAGTCGGTTTTTCCAGCAATTCTAATACCTTTCTATAGAGAAAGGCAAAAACCCTTCTTAGTCCACTTAGTGGAATTTTCATATATCTTGAAAAATCACCATAGGAGGGAGTACATGAAATTTTCGAAATCGAAAAAAAATTTTTGATGCCAAAAGGCTTAGAATTGCATGAAACGTCGAGATTTAGTGTCATCTCGAAAAAAAATTTTTTTGAAAAAGTCGACTTTTTGGGACTTAGAAAAAATATGAAAATTTTTCTAAGTCCCAGAAAGTTGATTTTTTCAAAAAAAATTTTTTTCGGGATAACACTAAATTTCGATGTTTTATGCAGTTTTAAGAGTTTTGGCATCAAAAAAAATTTTTTATTTTGGAAATTTCATGTACTCCCCCCTATGGTGCTTTTTCAAGATCGATAATTGTCAAACCTTTACCACCGGGCAGCACCCCTTAAGCATGTCCGATTTAGGTCAAATTTTGCATGAAGGCTTTTTTCGAGGTGCTTAAACTTTTGAGCACTAGAACTTTACGAAAATAGAGTTGATCCCAAAATTTTGGCACCCTTATATATACAAGAGCGGTAAAAATCAACGTGTTTTGTCGGTTACGTCACTTATACAATCATATTTCTGGAACCAAAAGTCACAACCATTTGATCTTCGAACTTGATCAATGGCACGACAGTAGCTTTCAAACGAGCCCAAGTTTGTTGAAATCGGATCAGCCATCTCTGAGAAAATTGAGCGCGTTCAAATACAACGCTTTTTGTCGGTTACGTCACTTATAGAATCATATCTCCGGAACCAAAAATCACAGCCATTTGATCTTCGAACTTGATCAATGGCCCGACAGTAGCTTTCAAACGAGCCCAAGTTTGTTCAAATCGGTTCAGCCATCTCTGAGAAAATTGAGCGCGTTCAAATACAACGCTTTTTGTCGGTTACGTCACTTATAGAATCATATCTCCGGAACCAAAAATCACAGCCATTTGATCTTCGAACTTGATCAATGGCCCGACAGTAGCTTTCAAACGAGCCCAAGTTTGTTCAAATCGGTTCAGCCATCTCTGAGAAAATTGAGCGCGTTCAAATACAACGCTTTTTGTCGGTTACGTCACTTATAGAATCATATCTCCTGAACCAAAAATCACAGCCATTTGATCTTCGAACTTGATCAATGGCCCGACAGTAGCTTTCAAACGAGCCCAAGTTTGTTCAAATCGGTTCAGCCATCTCTGAGAAAATTGAGCGCGTTCAAATATCTTCGAAAAGTGCACACACATACACACACACACATACACACACACACACACATACACACACACACACACATACACACACACACACACACACACAGACATTTTCCGATCTCGACGAACTGAGTCGAATGGTATATAACACTATGGGTCTCCGAGGCTCCGTTCGAAAGTCGGTTTTTCCAGCAATTCTAATACCTTTCTATAGAGAAAGGCAAAAACCCTTCTTAGTCCACTTAGTGGAATTTTCATATATCTTGAAAAATCACCATAGGAGGGAGTACATGAAATTTTCGAAATCGAAAAAAAATTTTTGATGCCAAAAGGCTTAGAATTGCATGAAACGTCGAGATTTAGTGTCATCTCGAAAAAAAATTTTTTTGAAAAAGTCGACTTTTTGGGACTTAGAAAAAATATGAAAATTTTTCTAAGTCCCAGAAAGTTGATTTTTTCAAAAAAAAATTTTTTCGGGATAACACTAAATTTCGATGTTTTATGCAGTTTTAAGAGTTTTGGCATCAAAAAAAATTTTTTATTTTGGAAATTTCATGTACTCCCCCCTATGGTGCTTTTTCAAGATCGATAATTGTCAAACCTTTACCACCGGGCAGCACCCCTTAAGCATGTCCGATTTAGGTCAAATTTTGCATGAAGGCTTTTTTCGAGGTGCTTAAACTTTTGAGCACTAGAACTTTACGAAAATAGAGTTGATCCCAAAATTTTGGCACCCTTATATATACAAGAGCGGTAAAAATCAACGTGTTTTGTCGGTTACGTCACTTATACAATCATATTTCTGGAACCAAAAGTCACAACCATTTGATCTTCGAACTTGATCAATGGCACGACAGTAGCTTTCAAACGAGCCCAAGTTTGTTGAAATCGGATCAGCCATCTCTGAGAAAATTGAGCGCGTTCAAATACAACGCTTTTTGTCGGTTACGTCACTTATAGAATCATATCTCCGGAACCAAAAATCAAAGCCATTTGATCTTCGAACTTGATCAATGGCCCGACAGTAGCTTTCAAACGAGCCCAAGTTTGTTCAAATCGGTTCAGCCATCTCTGAGAAAATTGAGCGCGTTCAAATACAACGCTTTTTGTCGGTTACGTCACTTATAGAATCATATCTCCTGAACCAAAAATCACAGCCATTTGATCTTCGAACTTGATCAATGGCACGACAGT
This sequence comes from Malaya genurostris, assembly GCF_030247185.1. Taxonomy (NCBI): domain Eukaryota; kingdom Metazoa; phylum Arthropoda; class Insecta; order Diptera; family Culicidae; genus Malaya; species Malaya genurostris. Next base: position 122,881,624 of record NC_080570.1, read on the forward strand.
AGCTTTCAAACGAGCCCAAGTTTGTTGAAATCGGATCAGCCATCTCTGAGAAAATTGAGCGCGTTCAAATACAACGCTTTTTGTCGGTTACGTCACTTATAGAATCATATCTCCGGAACCAAAAATCACAGCCATTTGATCTTCGAACTTGATCAATGGCCCGACAGTAGCTTTCAAACGAGCCCAAGTTTGTTCAAATCGGTTCAGCCATCTCTGAGAAAATTGAGCGCGTTCAAATACAACGCTTTTTGTCGGTTACGTCACTTATAGAATCATATCTCCGGAACCAAAAATCACAGCCATTTGATCTTCGAACTTGATCAATGGCCCGACAGTAGCTTTCAAACGAGCCCAAGTTTGTTCAAATCGGTTCAGCCATCTCTGAGAAAATTGAGCGCGTTCAAATACAACGCTTTTTGTCGGTTACGTCACTTATAGAATCATATCTCCTGAACCAAAAATCACAGCCATTTGATCTTCGAACTTGATCAATGGCCCGACAGTAGCTTTCAAACGAGCCCAAGTTTGTTCAAATCGGTTCAGCCATCTCTGAGAAAATTGAGCGCGTTCAAATACAACGCTTTTTGTCGGTTACGTCACTTATAGAATCATATCTCCTGAACCAAAAATCACAGCCATTTGATCTTCGAACTTGATCAATGGCCCGACAGTAGCTTTCAAACGAGCCCAAGTTTGTTCAAATCGGTTCAGCCATCTCTGAGAAAATTGAGCGCGTTCAAATACAACGCTTTTTGTCGGTTACGTCACTTATAGAATCATATCTCCTGAACCAAAAATCACAGCCATTTGATCTTCGAACTTGATCAATGGCCCGACAGTAGCTTTCAAACGAGCCCAAGTTTGTTCAAATCGGTTCAGCCATCTCTGAGAAAATTGAGCGCGTTCAAATATCTTCGAAAAGTGCACACACATACACACACACACATACACACACACACACACATACACACACACACATACACACACACACACACACACACAGACATTTTCCGATCTCGACGAACTGAGTCGAATGGTATATAACACTATGGGTCTCCGAGGCTCCGTTCGAAAGTCGGTTTTTCCAGCAATTCTAATACCTTTCTATAGAGAAAGGCAAAAACCCTTCTTAGTCCACTTAGTGGAATTTTCATATATCTTGAAAAATCACCATAGGAGGGAGTACATGAAATTTTCGAAATCGAAAAAAAATTTTTGATGCCAAAAGGCTTAGAATTGCATGAAACGTCGAGATTTAGTGTCATCTCGAAAAAAAATTTTTTTGAAAAAGTCGACTTTTTGGGACTTAGAAAAAATATGAAAATTTTTCTAAGTCCCAGAAAGTTGATTTTTTCAAAAAAAATTTTTTTCGGGATAACACTAAATTTCGATGTTTTATGCAGTTTTAAGAGTTTTGGCATCAAAAAAAATTTTTTATTTTGGAAATTTCATGTACTCCCCCCTATGGTGCTTTTTCAAGATCGATAATTGTCAAACCTTTACCACCGGGCAGCACCCCTTAAGCATGTCCGATTTAGGTCAAATTTTGCATGAAGGCTTTTTTCGAGGTGCTTAAACTTTTGAGCACTAGAACTTTACGAAAATAGAGTTGATCCCAAAATTTTGGCACCCTTATATATACAAGAGCGGTAAAAATCAACGTGTTTTGTCGGTTACGTCACTTATACAATCATATTTCTGGAACCAAAAGTCACAACCATTTGATCTTCGAACTTGATCAATGGCACGACAGTAGCTTTCAAACGAGCCCAAGTTTGTTGAAATCGGATCAGCCATCTCTGAGAAAATTGAGCGCGTTCAAATACAACGCTTTTTGTCGGTTACGTCACTTATAGAATCATATCTCCGGAACCAAAAATCAAAGCCATTTGATCTTCGAACTTGATCAATGGCCCGACAGTAGCTTTCAAACGAGCCCAAGTTTGTTCAAATCGGTTCAGCCATCTCTGAGAAAATTGAGCGCGTTCAAATACAACGCTTTTTGTCGGTTACGTCACTTATAGAATCATATCTCCGGAACCAAAAATCACAGCCATTTGATCTTCGAACTTGATCAATGGCCCGACAGTAGCTTTCAAACGAGCCCAAGTTTGTTCAAATCGGTTCAGCCATCTCTGAGAAAATTGAGCGCGTTCAAATATCTTCGAAAAGTGCACACACATACACACACACACACACACACACACACACACACAGACATTTTCCGATCTCGACGAACTGAGTCGAATGGTATATAACACTATGGGTCTCCGAGGCTCCGTTCGAAAGTCGGTTTTTCCAGCAATTCTAATACCTTTCTATAGAGAAAGGCAAAAAGGAACTGAAATACTTCCTGTAAACGGTGAATAAGATCAAAGTCGACAACTCTTTCAATTTTGCGAGTCCTTTTGACATCTAACAGAAATATAAGCATAACACAAGTATTGTCTCAAGATGACATTACTGAGACAAATGATGATGAAACAAGGGCAATCATTAGCAAACTTGAAAACATGAAAGCTCTTAAAAATATTCAATAATTTTGTTTAAAATTTTCCCAATGTTACCTTGAGATTTTGCCATAAATTTTGCAGATGCGTTGAATACTTATTAAAAAATTTAACAAAAATCCAACAGAAGCATCCAAATTATCCTTATTTTTCAAAATGAGCTTTCATTATGCTGTTATTGATAACAACTAAAAAAACTCTGATGCTTCCTGTTTGATTTAAAACTGCCTGCAAGCCTCTAAAAATCGTTGGACGAGACATGGGGTATTGGCCCAATTTCCAATGGACAATAAGTTATTTCAACACTTGAACTGAACATTTCGCTCAAACGCAAAATTGGGTATTGTCTCCTACTTTTCAATTTTTGAAAAAAAAACATTATGCTAACAACTGTTACTCATAGGTAAGCTAGTAATATTTTTCCCGGTTTTTCACTAAAATTCCCGACTTTTTCCCGTTTTTTCCGGTGAAATCAAATTCCCGACTTTTTCCCGGTTTTCCCGATTTTCCCGGTCACTTGCCACCCTGGATATGTTGAATGTGATGCCGTGCGATGGCGTTGCTGAACTGAAGATTGATTTCGCTCCAAGCTGGCAGAGTCTGCCTAGGGCGCCATGCTCGCAAAAAAGAATGTTGCCAATGATTCGTTCGGGAAATGTGAGAGCTAGATATCTTGATAATATGATGTCTTTGCTGGATCCTTCAATTCAGATCGATTTGTCTCACTCAATTCCTCTGATAGGGACCCATCTTTCACTGTTTGCTTTGATTATTTCAATCACTTGCAATTTTTCAGTTTGTCGTTTGTAAATTAGAGATTTCAACCCGATCCCGACCCGTCTTCGATCAAAAGTCAAAAGCTTTTACTCCCACCCGACCTGAACCCGAGAATAATTTTTCTTCCAAACCCGAACACGATAAAAAGTCTTTACCCGAACCCGACCCGATCCCGAAAAAACTCGAGTATTCGAACTCGAATATCCGAAACCTGACCAAGTATTTGAACTCAAAACCAAATCTTACCTGATAAAGATGTAAAAATCGTCACCCGAACCTGACAAACCTACTTTTTCTGAACCCGACCCCGACCAATGCCCTTCGGGCTTCGAGTTTCGGGTACAAATATTGTTGGATGGATTGTTTCGTACATGTATAGTAGGGTGCCAAAATTTTAGGGTCATCTCTCTCTTCGTTAAGTGGTAGTGCTAAAGTAGTTTAGGCACAATGTCTCTATGCAAAATTTGAGCGAAATCGAAAATTTTGTTGAAACCAAATGTTTTACAATTACATGGAACATCTAGATTTTGTATTATCTCGAAGAAAATGTGGTGCCTTTCTCATATAGAAAGGCTTTGCAATCACTGTGAAACCCGACTTTTTAACCGAGGCCCGGACTCGACGAACTGAGCAAATGTTTTTGTGTGTCCATCCGAGTGTCTGTGTATGTGTGTATGTACGTAACAAAAATATGCACTAACTTTGCTCGGAGATGGCTGAACCGATTTTCACAAACTTAGACTCAAATGAAAGGTAATTTCTCAATTCGCTTTCACATCTCATCCAAGTCAGTCGATAAAACAAAACCGCTTACGTTCGGGACGGTAGAAATCAAGTACAGTATTGTGTAGTGAACAATAGAACGACCTTGAAAATGAGAGAACTAAACGAACAAAAGCCGGTACGAAAGAATACAATTATTGTTGACTTCAGGCAGTGCAAAATTCGACCTTCTGTACGAGAACTTGAAGGTTTGCTTAAGGAGCAAATGCATCTTGACATTGAACGTGTGCATTTACTTCAATGAAATAAGACAAATAATATTGTTTACATCCAGTTTTATAAAGAGTTGGATTCAATTCAATTCGCAAAAGACAATAACAATGTGAACTATGTGGAGCACGAGAACATTAAGTACAACATTCCAGTATATTTGGAAGATAGTGCTATAGAAAAGCGTGTGCATGATCATTCCTCAAGCGTCATCGATCCTTATATTCGCAAAACTATGCCCCAATACGGAGAGATTCTCTCTATCGAAAAAGATAAATAGAAGAACTTTTTCCCCTGTATTCAAACTGGCGTACGTTTGTTACGCATGCGCTTGAAGTGGCCTATACCTTCTTATGTAACTTTCGGTCAGGATACAAGAATCCCGTGCAAATCACTTGTTACTTATGACAGTCAGATGGCCACATGTCAATATTGCCAAAATACTGTTCACTGCGGTAAGTCATGTGATAAATTGGACAAGGAGACAACTACATCAAAGGACAACGGTGCTTCCTTCACACCAACCCTAAGCAACCCCAGTACACCTGTGACAGCCACCAACAACACGTCAACGAAACCATCAGTAGTCCCGCATAGAACAAAGTACACCAGCTGCAGTTAACAACTTACCATCCAACCAACCAGCAACTGCAAACAATGTACAACATGGCGCATCAACAGCAACTAGCAATGAACTCAAGACGGAAATCAACAACAATACCACCGATGCGGCAATGAATGACGAGACGAGCCACGAACAAAGTGCCCCTCAATCCTTGCAGGAGGAAAATGAAAGCTCCTCTACCCCTAGAAAAAGGGTGACAACGAGATCCAATACAAAAAAAAAAATTTTTTTATTCAAAAAAATGGCTCACTCTGCCACGTAAAGCTTGTACGCAAATAGGCCTGAATAAAAATATTTCTTAAATAAAGGTAAAAATGTGCTCTTAATTTTCTTGGAAACGGCATAACCGATTTTCACAAACTAAGATTCGAATGAAAGATCTTATAGTTTCCTAAAAATTTTCAGAACATTTTATCCGGATCCAACTTTCGATTCCGGAACTTAAGCTTGATAGGTGTGAAATTACCTATTCCATGAGTATTTTTTCACCAACTATGTTCAAAACCAGATACAAATCCCAGAAAACTGTTTGATAAATTTTTTTAGTGTACAGAACTTGTTAGTTTGTGGGCATATAAACCTAATTCGGTACTACTGGTCTCCTCCTTTCTTGTCTCGGAAGCACCGAAAGTAGTGAAGAAAAACTCCAAAAATAGAACTCATTTCGATTTCTTAGTGATGCTTGAACCGATTTTTACAAATGTTTATTTAAATTAAAGCTCACATTGTCTCTAAAGCTACTGTGAAATTTCATCCGGATCCGTCTTCCGGTTCCATAGATATAGGGCGACGAGAATATAGAATGACAATATGTACAACACCGGTACGGTGGAAGAAGAAACACAACACGAACGATGCATGCTTTGTTTTATTTCGTACACGCTGTAAAGAAAACGAAACGGATACGGATGTCTGCTACTGGTGTTTGATATTGGTAAAAGATGATGCTGCGGTTGATACAAAGTTAAGTTATTTTATGATAAGTGCGACAGAAAGAATAAAAGAATGTCAATGAATTGAAATTGATTTGAAAAAATATCGTACCGGTGGTGTAGTGATGTCAATTACAACAAACGAACCAACGAATCGGCTATTCCGGTCATCTGAATCCGGTTTCGGAAGTATTGGAAATAGTGATCAAATTCTGCAAGAAGAATCTCACTCATTTCTCACAGATGGTCAAAACGACTTTCATAAACTCAAAGGAAAAGTCTTACAGTTTCATATGGAATTCCTAAATTTCTTGTGGATACTACTTCCTGTTCCGCAACTACTGACTAAACTGGATTTGTAGATTTTGTTAGATCACGTCGGAACAAACTTTCCTATTTCTATTTAATGAACAGTTGTTTGTGCGTATTCCACAGTAAGATTTTGAGTTGTTTTTGCTAACTCCACAGAAAAATTTTGAGAATTTTTTTTTACTTCACAAGTCTTCATTGCATGAATCGTGGAGATCTGGTGTTATCTCGAAAAAAATTCATTCGATTTTGAGACATTCGACAACAAAAAATAAATTCGATTCGAGATTTTTCAAAAAGAAAATAAAATCAAGAAAACACAAAATTTTGACGTTTCATGTGATTCGAAAAAATTTGGTCTCAACAAAAATTTCGATTTCGATTTGAATTAAGTTCGGATATCTCAAAAGTGAAATTAAAAAAATGAAAATGATACTAGATCTCGCCGTTTCAGGTAATTGGCACCCAGTTCAAAATTTTCGACATCTCAGAAAGTAGATTTTTTCGAAAATTTTCATTTCCGAGTTGACACAAAATCTATTACGTTTCATGCAATTATAAGACTTTTTGCACAGAAAAAAATCGATTTCGGAAATTTTATGTCCCCCTCTATGGCGATTTTTCAAATCGAAAATTTTCAAACTTTGACCACCGGGCGGAACTTCTTATCAGAGGTTGCCATCTGTATTTGAAACTGTATTTATCAGGAGAACAATCTGTAAATCTGCATTGAAAATCTGTATATGACAATGATAAGAAATCGAAGCACAACGAAATGAAAAAGTTTTTAGAAACAATTTATTTTCGTCTCAATTAGGATATTGTATTTGAAAAAACGTTCCAAGTGTTGCATTGAGGAAAAAGCATTCAACATCCAATCTGAAAATGATCACTTATTCTGTTTAGTTTCACTTCCATCTTATCAGAAGAAATTTTTGCAATCAAAAGGAATTACGCTATACTAGTTGCAAGAAAAAAAGTACATAGGAAAATCTTAATTAGCAGATTGGACCATTTGTACATACGAAAAAAAATTGAATTTTACAGGTGACTTAATCTCTCATACGATGCAAATCATAAAGACCTAATTTGTTAAATGACGATTAGATTGGCTTGAATTTTACCGGTTTCGACTGTAACTTGCATTCTGCTAGCAGGTGCGACTGTATGAATTTAAACGCACCTTTTACCACCCAATCAGTGGTGTGCTTCTGTGGCTCAGTCGATTAACAGACGTACTTTGCAATCCAATGAATCTCGGTTCAAGCCGCGGCGGTCGCTATCAGTATTCATTTTTTTTTATTTCAATGAACTTCATGTAATGGAATTTTAGACACAATATTAAATGTTCTTGCACGAAAATTTACGTGAACTGCGGTGCTCCATTTAGGTGCATATAATAAGATGAAAACCACAGGTTTTTTTTTCTAAGTGTGTAGTGTTTACCGTCCTTGATATTCTCGTTTATTTAAGTCGGTGTAATTGACTTATTTCGTGAAAAATAGTACTATTTTTTCATATATTTTAATTCGAGCGATGTATTTACAAAATCTGGGTCACAAAGTAAAAAAAACCCTGCTCCTTACCCATATTCGATTTAGTTCAAATTTTGCATAGGGACTTTTGTGAGGTGCTTAAACTTTCGAGCATTACCGCTTAACGAAATTAGAGATGACCGTAAAATATTGGCGCTCTAGTGTTTAAATTGAATATTATTTCATTAGATGTTGCTTGGCTTGAGACTCTTGGTTGAAATTTTGGTTTTGGTTAAAGAGTGTTTTTTCATTAGCTTATTTCCGTAATAGATTGATTAACGCTACAGTAATTCCCATTCTCAAACTCGATAAGTACCCAGCAGAAACATCAAGTTAGTGAACTTTTTGGAAAAAAAAACCTTGTTGAGAATGATGTATGAGACATCGTAAATAAGAATTCTATTTTTTTACATGAACATTCAACACTACTATGGGTACTTGTTAGAGTAACAAACATCATAAAGGCAAATAAATCTTCTGGGTTATTCACTGCAGTTGCTTTTTGAGACAGAGAAAAGCATTCGACAGTGTTCGGCATTAAGGTTTAATAATTTTTTTAAATGTCTGATTTCCAGTTTCCTAATTATTTGATCAAAATTAAAACTTGATTTGTTACAACTGATCTGAATTGCTCCTATCTTGTATGATATTTTAACATCTGATCTTCCAAATCCACCCGTTGATTTTCAGAAATCTCTATTCAGTTAAGACAGAATCGATGCAATCTTCAATTGAAGCGATTGGTTGTATGTATTAATTAGTAAGTTAGTATATAAGTTCTATTTCTCCCATTACACATGTCACGTAGGTTTAATATTTTTCCTACAAAAAATCACAGAACTACGGAAGCAGTTGATGACTCAATGGTAATAACCGAATCATGTATATAATTGGACATAAAAGTCACCACTGGTCATTTAATGCTCAATTCAAATCTTAATAATTTAAATTTTATGTTCATGGCAATAAACAATGCATTAACATTTTACATTTATTACGCGATTGTCGTATAAAACAAATCCTCATTTCATTGAAACTTATCGAACCCCCACTCTTACTCCTCATAGTAACCTAGAGACCGAAATTCTAACTCTGAAGAAGGTTAAAAATGAGCCGTGAGTAAGCCGAAACGTCAATTTCTAGAAATTGCAGACTGGATGTGAGTAGAGATTTCATTCGTGTGATGTCCAGACTCATGTCCAATCACTACCCGTTAGATGCACATCTCTTTCGAATTGGACTTTCCGAGACTAATCATTGTCAATAAACTTCCTTACATGAAACTTCTTTATCATTTCATTAAGTCCATTGGAGTTCCAATTTGATGTTTATTTTATGTTTTACTCCTTTCTCTTTCATGAGTTCAACCAATAGACCGCTATATTATATTAAATAAATGTGATGAACTGATACAATTTTTTAGGGGATTATCGCGAAAATTGAATCGAAAGTCGCGTTATTTCAATTTTCATTAAAACTTATCAAACTGGCACTCTCACTCTTTATATTATTCTAGAGATCGAACAGAAACCTTCGAGGAAGGCAAAGAGTGCATAGTAAGCCGAAACGTTAATTTCTGGAAATTGCAGAAAATTTGTTCGATTCATTTTGCAATGTCTGTGATATTATGATCGAAAATGATTGTAAATTATTTCAGTTTTTTTTGTGTTTCTTTCTCATATAAGTTGATGCTTAATGCGCAAGGTAGTAAATCATCGCACGTCGGAAATAGATTGAAAATAGAGGTGCTCATAAATCATTTTTCCAATTATAACGACTATTAGTCGCAAAAACTATTTACAGGTGCCACATGCCACACTTTAAATTTTCCAACTTTTAACCGATTTTCACCGTTGAGACTTTAATGCTGCACGACATTCAGTCGGTTTTTCATAACGATTCACAAACTAGCTTTGGCAGCGATTTAAATAGAACCAACCAACTTCAATGTTCGGTCGAATCCATAACGGTTTTCGAGGGCACCAACTAGTCTCTAGAGTCACGTTATTAGAGTTCGGTCATTGTAATAAGAAAAGTCTTTGATTTATTCTATTAGTTTCAGAATCAACAACTTTTACGCAAATGGAGATTTTGTAGCTACTGGAAGTTCATTTCCCAGCAGGGTACCAAAATAGCGATGATCTGATCCAGTACTTTTGCCATTCCCCACGAACTTTCCTGTGTTTCCCACCAATGTTCAGTTGTTTTCGGAACAAAGTCCAAATGATGATGATGATGATATTTTCCAAAACCACTCACCGTATACTTTTTTGTTTGATTTCCTTTAGAGGAAGAATTTATTTTCACTTTATCCCAGTTAACGTGCACAACCAAGAAAAAAATCCACACTTTGGAACACACTCTCTCGCGCACGATCGCCAGTTGCTCTCTGGCCAGACACAAACGGATTCTATCGCAATACTGACCTGCGGGTGCCGATTTTCCCTCGCCACTAGCGATTCAACCTTTGCCAAGCGACCAAAAGAAGACGGAGACGAAGGAGAAGATTCGCTATTAAAATGGAATGATATTCAAATCGCACACATTTTCCCAAACGCCCACGGTCACCACCCATATGTGTGTGTATTCGAGATGCACTCATACCGCAGCGAGTTCCACATTTTCCTAGGAGCGGCACGGGCGTTGCGGATGCGGTGCCGTGGTAGGGCCGGAGATCGTTCTTGGCCAGATTCCAAGTCGATCGCGCAGGCAGGTTTAGGACCAAAAGAAAACGAGAAAAAAATACACACACACACACTGAAACACATTTTGCCAGCGTCATACCGCGGTTTGATGATTATTATTTATTTTTCACGACCCTGGTGCTGAACACGTCGCGCGCGCACCATTCAAGGGTGGACTTGAAGAATTGTGTGAAAAATGTTCTAGTTTTGTTTGCATGTCGCGACAATGACCAGTATTAGATTGGGGTATTTTTTCTTTCGCGCGGTAGCTTATCGGAATGCTTTTATTTTCTGGTTGAATTATTGGTTGATGATGTTTACAAGGATTGTACTATGCTCTGTTTACACGTTTTGAGTTGGTGGTTCCAAGGATCGGAGGCTTATCTCTGTTTTTTTTTTAGAGAAAATTAGTAGCATTCTATTTACCAACGCAATAAACCATAAATTTTAAATTGACGAACGTGCTGGATTTCCGGTACTAAAAACTTTTTTTGAACACTAAGATCTTTGTTAGTTTCTTCAGGATTTAAAAATACGCCGGAAGTACCAAATGCAATGCAGCTAATTGGGATAATAATTAGAAGAAAAAAAAAACAACCTTTACATTGAAGGCAAATGAGTTTTAAGATGTTGCCAATCAAAAATGCTCACGAATCTTTATATTTAGAACGATCATTCTCATCGTATTAATTATGGCTTAATGAATGCGAGATGACAAGTGATGTTTTTTTCAACTCGATTGACATTCATTGACAAAAATAGTCTCGTATATTTTTGCGTAGCGTAAGTTAAAGGCGTTTTGAAGCGTTACATGCGTTACTTTTTTGTGAGTTATGACGTTACGAAGCGTTACAAGCGTTACTCGTTTGTAAGTTACAAGCGTTGCTTTTTATACGTTTTGGGTTTTACGAAGTGTTACATTCGATACGTTTTTGTTGAATTATTGACGTTACGAAGCGTTACGGGCGTTAATTTTTATGAATTATAGAAGTTACAAAGCGTTGCAAGCGTTACTCTTTTGTAAGTTACAAACGTTACGATGCGTTATATGTGTTATTTTTAAGTGAGATTTAGACGTTACGTAGCGTTACATTTCATAGAATTACGAAGCGTTACCTTTTGTAAGTTACAGGCGTGATATGTATTACTCTGCATAAATTTTTGGCGTTACAAAGCGTAACATGCGTTAGTTTTATGTGAGTTGTGGGCGTTACGTCCGTTACTCTTTTGTGAATTACAGGCGTTGCAAGTTATAGGCGTTATGAAGCGTTATATGAGTAACTTTTTTGTAAGTTTTAGGTGTTAGAAAACGTTACATGTGTTAAATTTTTGAATGATACAAGCGTTACGAGGCGTTACAGACTTTACTCCATAGTAAGTTTTGTGTGCTACGAAGCGTTATATGTGTTACTTTTTGTAAGCTATACTGCCCATACTCGCTTATCAGTTCCATATCGATTTTCGTCAATTTTAAGTTAGCTTGAGGAATTAAATCTATCCTCAATATACTCTCCGAAATTGCAATCAAACTTGAGGGTTGGTTTAGTAAAATGCGAGCAAAATATATTTTGATCGTCTTTTTCTCAACATGCCGATTTTCCTAATGGGACTGATATGCACGGAACCACCCGCGATCCCATTTCAACCAGAATATTAGTTGATTTTCTGAATTCGATTGGTTAAAATTTGGTACAACTAATCGATTATTGTTTTAACTAAACTGTCATTTTTGTTTTTCGATTAGCAGAAACGATGGTTGAAACAACTAATTTAACTGTTTGAAAAAACAATGCTGTCAACTAGTAAGGACACATACCTTTCAATTTTAACAAATATGTTAGTTGAAATAAAGTGTTGTTATTGAAACAAAATTCTGTTAGTTGGAAAATAAATCGGTTTTATTTGTTTTAGACATGAGTATTGAAAGTGAAAAAAATGAGTATTGAAAGATGGTGCCTTCAAACGGTTGAACTAAAGTTATGCACTGATAATTTTAGTCAATTTATATGAGCTTGGGTGCATCAACCGCTGGGAATTGGAATTTTGCGACGGTAATTAAAACGCGCCATTCAATCACAGCTCGTTCTGTGTGTTTGAAACCCTTCGCTCCTGTTACTTTTATAAATTAAATTCATGTCAAAAAGCGTTTTATTGCTAATGCATGAACATCATCATCGGTATAAAACAGCTGAAGGTAAAACAGTCTGCTGGAAGTAAATCAATGATCGAATTTGAAGCATAAAATTTTTGCGCATATCTGAAAGATTACGAGATGATCATTCATTAACATTTTCTAATTTGTCACCAAATCTTTTTCATCTTATACAAGGTTCAGGAATCAGGAATCAGAACAAATTGGCTCAAATGGCACGTTCCCCTTGATATTTGGAGATTTGTGCCTTGCCATCAATTTGTTTTTAGCATCATTTTCCCGATATATAAGAGGGAAGGATTGAAAGGAAATGGTAAGGGTTGGACTAGGAGGATGGGAAAAATTGACGACACAAAAACACATAAAAGCAGAAGTAAATTCTGCACCCCTAAGGGTTGCCGAACAATCTGCTAAGGATCACATTTAGTGGAAGCAGAAGTAAATTCTGAACCTCTACGAGGTCCCGAACAGTCTGCTGTTAATAAAACCTCCAACCCCCGAGAGGATTTAGAGATCTTACAAAAGCGACACCATTCTGCACTCCCGGAAGAATGCAGAACGATTCGCAGTATGTACGAGCAGAAGTAAATTCGGCACCCCCTAAAGGATGCCAAACGATCTGCTAAACCCTATTTAAGGTGAATACAGAAAGGATTCATTCACTCCAGGAAAAACGATGAACCCTTCCGACTATAGCTCATTACCACATTGGGTGAGAAACGAGAGAATATCCTTCAATTTTAGCTCCGCATACACAGACTCAACCATGTATGGAGAACCAAAAACCCGGATACGTAGCTGCGTCAATGCGGGACAGTTACATATCAGATGATATGATGTACCATAGTCGCATTCACACAAATCACACGAATAATACTCAGCACGTTGAATAGTAGCCATGTGATAATTGAGTTTGCAATGTCCAGTCAGAGCTCTGACCAGAATACTGCAATGTTGCTTGGAGAAATGCAGTAGACACTTTGACATTTTCAGATTTAAATCTGGTAGAAATGCTTTTGTCTGAGCGCAAGTTTGCAAGCTGCGCCAGTAGCTGGCATGTTTGGATGCAGCCCAAGAACGAATCTTGTCCTTTATCCACTAGTTGAAAGTGGTAAAGCTGGTTCAGGACCAACGAAATCATTCGTTGCACCAGCTCTAGCCAGCTCATCAGCCCAGTCATTTCCAGTAATACCAGAATGGCCGGGTACCCATAAGAAGTAAACAGCATTTGAAATGCTGAGGTCTTCAATTTGAGTTCGACATGCGATCACTAGATTCGACCGTGAGTCATTCGAACTGAGTGCTTTTAAGGCTGCCTGACTGTCGGAACAAAAATAAATTCGTTTACCACAGATCCTCTGCTGAAGTGCCGATTGTACTCCACACAGAATCGCGTAGATTTCTGCTTGGAACACAGTACAGTATCTACCAAGTGAATGAGACTGCTCCAGCCTCATTTCACGACAGTAGACACCAGCACCAGCACGACCATTCAACAGAGAACCGTCCGTATAACAAACTATGTGTTCATCAAGTTGTCGTTCCAGACAACCAGACAACCATTCCTCACGAAGAGGATAGCTCACATGGAATGTTTTGAAAGGAAAACTGCATGTGAGAGTTAGGTCACTAGGAGCGAGTAAATACTCATCCCATATAACCATTTGAGACCACAAGCGAGTGTGGCTGGTAGCATAATCTAATGGGTTACTGTTCCAAAGCCCTGTAACCTTAAGACGGTATGCACAAGATAATGCTTCTTGTTTTAGGAACACATGTAGTGGTTTAATGCACAGTAGCGCCTCTAGAGCAGCAGTAGGAGTTGTCGTGAATGCTCCTGTCATCGCCATTAGGACCATCCTTTGGAGATGATTTAGCTTTGACTGAACTGTCGCGACTTCTCCTTTCTGCCACCATACAAGACAACCATATGCTAAAATTGGTCTAACAATAGTTGTGTAGATCCAATGAATATATCTGGGTTTGAGTCCCCATGATTTTCCAAAAGCTCGTCTGCATTGGCCGAAAGCCATGCAAGCTCTTTTAATCCTGAAATCAATGTGAGCAGACCAATTCAGTTTTGAGTCAAGAATAACCCCGACGTATTTAACTTGATCGACCACAGTGACCTCTGAACCGAAGAACTGTAACGGACGAGCTCCTGTGATTATCCTACGATGAGTGAAAAGAACCATTGATGTTTTGCCCGGATTTACAGATAATCCAACCTGACAACACCATTGTTCAACAGATCGCAGGGCTTGCTGCATTAAATCAAAGAGAGTGTTAATGCTTATACCGGTCATCAATATATGATAATCGTCGGCAAAACCATAAGTCGGAAATCCAAGGTTATTAAGTTTCCTTAACAAACCATCAGCGACTAGGTTCCATAAAAGTGGGGATAGTACACCACCTTGAGGACACCCACAGACACTCAGCTTTCTAATCTCTGCTTGCCGAAGCGATGAACAAAGAAGTGAATTGCTAAGCATTGCGTGTATCCAATTTGTGATACTTGAAGGTATGCCATGACCACGGGCTGCTTCCAGAATTGAATTGAAAGACACGTTATCAAAGGCACCTTCAATATCTAGGAAAACTCCCAAGCAAGATTGCTTTTGCGAGAAAGCTTGTTCAATGTTGTACACAACATCATGTAACAGGGTTGTAGTGGACTTTCCACGCTGGTAAGCATGTTGCATTCCATGTAGCGCCCAGACTAACATTCCTGATATAGTGATCGACTATGCGTTCCACTGTTTTAAGAAGAAATGAGCTAAGACTGATAGGCCTGAAACTCTTCGCTTCCTCATAAGTGTCGCGACCGCCTTTGGGAATAAATTTGACAATTATTTCCTGCCAGGCTCTTGGAATATATCCAGTCGCAAGACTAAAAGTAAGTATTTTCTTCAAAACATGTTTGAAATGTTCATACCCTTTCTGCAGTAACACTGGGAAAACTCCATCCTTTCCAGGAGATTTGTACGGAGCAAAACTCTCAACTGCCCATTTGACCGATTCAATCGTCACAACGCTTCGAGCAAGGGCCCAAGAATCGTAACTACCTGAAAAAGTCTCGGGAAGAGCTGTCGGTGATGGATCCATACATCCTGGAAAGTGAGTGTTAAAAAGATAGTGAAGTACATCACCTTCATCAGACAAGTGCTCACCATCTGAAGTTCTTAAGAAACTGACATTAAAGTCCTTAGACTTCGAAAGTAACTTATTAAATCTGCTAGCCTCGTTGAGACTAGAGACATTTGTGCAGAGGCTTTTCCAACCACTTCGCTCAGACGATCGAAGAGCATTTTTATAAGCCCTTCGAGCCGACACGAATGCCTCCGACCCATTTCTGCGTCGGTGGTTCCAAGCTCTTCTGCATAGTTTCCTTAGTCTAGCAAGTTCAGCATTCCACCAAGGAGTTCCTCTAGTAGCTCGCACAATCCGAAGTGGACAAGCCTCTTTATATGCTGCAACTATGAGTGAGTTTGTCTCGTCGACAACATTTTCCAAATCAATTGGGGTTTCAATTGTTGGTTGGTACCCGTAAAATCTAGTCGCCAAGCCCTCTTCATAGAGGTCCCAGTTTGTAGATTTGGGATTACGATATGTGATAATATCAAATTTAACGTTTGAATGATCAAAGAATATGTACTTATGATCAGACAACGAAGGTTCGAGCTCATCGGAGACGAGCCAATTCATCAACTCATGCGCAATTCTATCAGAGCAGAGAGTTACGTCCAAAACCTCCTCTCTTCCAGATCTCGCAAAAGTTGGGCGGTTTCCTGCATTGACTATGTGCAGGTTTGTACTGCTCACAAATTCCATCATATCAGAGCCTCTCGAATTTATATCTGTGCTGCCCCAAATGATATGGTGAGCATTTATGTCACTGCCGATTACAAGCGGTATATCACTCTTGCAGCAGTATGATACAACCTTTTTGAAGTCATCGCTTGGCGAAGGTTGGTTATGCGGTAAATATGCCGAACAATAGACACATTTCCTGTCTATGCCATCAATAGTCATACCAACTGTGACAGCACAAATATCCCGAGTTGAGAGCTCCGATATGAGAGAAACATCGAGAGCACTATTTGCAAGTATGCATGCTCGAGGCATTTCACGTGGATTAGTCATACCGATCTTGTTGAAGGCAACAAAGACTGGGTTTAACAATTTTCCAACGTAGAAGTTTCCCTTTTGGAAATATGGTTCTTGAACCAAAGCTATAGAAGCTTTCCCTTCTTGCAGAAGTCTGGATAGATTCATAGTTGCTGTACGTTTATGCTGAAGATTGATTTGTGCCACTCTAACCATTATAAATTAGAGTAACGAACATTCCACCTCCAGCACCAACCGTACAACAACTACAAGAAACCAAATATATTGGCTTATAATCGCCTATAGCGAACCATGTAAGGATTTTTTTAAATGTTATTATCATTAAAATCCCACGAGTTGCGAAGAAAGAAGTCGTCCACTGTGCCAGAGCTTCGCTTAACACAGTAAGGGAACACCCCAAGATATTCCGTTCACGACTGCATTGTTTAACCTCCTGCAGCCATTCAGCCATCGGCACGGAAATACACCTTGGCTTAGGAGTTCCTATTTTTGTGGCCTTTTACGACATGGAACAGGAAACCAGTGGATAAATTCTTGGTAAAAAATAATTCCGCCGGATGCCACACGGCTTACCTGTTTGGTGGACTTATACCACCGGTACAGGTGGACCGTAGCGTTATTCTTAGCCAGTTGGGAAACCGCTACCGACACTACACGGCTATCTAGGCTGCTCAGAGAGGGAAGTTGACATTGATTTTTGCGCATACCTGAAAGATTACGAGATGATCATTCATTAACATTTTCTAATTTGTCACCAAATCTTTTTCATCTTATACAAGGTTAACTTTATCACAACACCGCTGTTAGATTAACACTTGTTATCATAAATTTCTCAAATCGAATGAACACAATTTCACCAAACGCTTTAACCATCGATGTTGTTTTCATTGACATTTTGAAGCGACGCGAACAGATTTCAACTAAAAAAGTTGTTGATTTTGCATTGCGATTATTGTTTGGCTTTCAACTGTCTCCGGCATTTGACAGCATTCAAAACAACATATTTTTCAACTACTTGAATATATGCAAATCAAAAACCATATTGGTTGAATCAGAAAGAAATTAGTTAAATCAACTATCGCAAAAATCAAAAACTGCGATATCGCAATTTTATGATCGAAGGGTTCTCCGTGTGCAAGTATGGGCAGTATAGATGTTAAAAAGCGTTACAAGAGTTTTGGCCTCCCAATTTTAACATGTTGAAGTGTCACTCATTTGCAAAATCTACTGCAAATGTCAAAATTATGAAATGATTAGAAACGATCCTACAACGACATGGAATACACTGATCAAAATTAGCACAATGATATAACGTATCGAAACAAAAACCTGTATCTAATTTTGAAGGAAAATGAACATAAATATTATTCAAGTGAGTTAATTGTTCTATTATATCCATGAAGAAATCATTAGTTATTTTCTTGATATGAGAGTATTCAGTTAATTGAAATGGTAAAATATTGAAACCTTAAAATCACAAGATTCAACGGTGTCAATAATTTAATTGTTACCAACAGCTAAGTACCCGGAGGGGAAACAACTTCCCGAAATCAGAAACAGATACGAAAAAAAAGTTTGAGAAATATCATGGGGCTGCTGATCCTGTAGATTACACCTTGAGAAAGAGGTTTTCAGAGTTACGTGATGGTTAAAACTACACTGTCGATAAAACACGCAGTGGCAGATCCTACAAACCCGAACAGAGTCAAAACCACATAAAATGCAGTATTAACCCGACAATACTAATAATACATAAAATTGTACTGGACGACCGGAACAAGAAAGTGCGCGAGCAAGATTCTGCAGTTGAGAAAGATATCTTGCCGCTGGATCCCGCACATACTTTTTTCGGGGCTAGAAAGACGAACGCAAGCGCACTTCCAGTACATGTTTGGCTGAATCCATTATAATAAGCCAGAGAACATATCAATATACGTATATTTAATGTTTTTATTCAGATGAAATTATTATTAAAAAAAAACAAGTATCCTCATTCTGTGATGCAATGTGGAAATGTAATGGTCCCTCATGTTTAATACTTATTTCATATGCAGCAGCTCCCATATGGAAAATATGCAAATCTTAAAATCTCGAAAATGCTTAAATCTCGTATATGAAAACTGATCATTGATGCAGCGTCAGCTATGTGTGAATGTATGGAAATTATCTAATAACACCACACCATTAGGCTGAGTGAATCAATTTTTCCGAGAGGCTGCTTTATATCACGCGGCACTCGAAGCTTTACAAGTTTTCGTTGAAGCATTTTTCAAGTTGAAAAATTCCAGCCCTTTCAGACAATTGGGCGAACGCACTTGAAGCAGGAATGCAAATGAGCTAAATTTTTCAAGTCAGGAATCATCTTCGCAAACGCACTTGTTGTTGTTGTATTCTGCGAAAATCCTAATGAATTCCGGTTTTGCTTCACCTATCGTGGTGATGATGCCTTTCACATAAAACATGCATAATTAGGAACGATGATGATGATTCCGGATTGTGAAGCTAAAAGTCGTCGATGGCTGGTGCTCTGAATCAGCAAGTGAGAGTTCTTTCCGGCATTCATCTGTTGTAGCGGAAAATGAACGAGATGCGTGCATGGAATAACTTAGAATGGAATGGAACATAACGGAATTGTTTTCAGTGTTCTTTATTTCACCATCCGCTTGCAATGGGGTATTATTTCTGACAAAAAAAATCATGTTTCAAATAGGCGAAATTTCAGATATACTCTTCTGGATGCTGTTGTTTTTTCTACTGGACTTTGAATTGATTCCATTAAAATATTTAATAATAAGCCATCCGAGACCTGTCAACGCTTACTTTTTCCGGATATTTTTAAATTCATCATAAATGCTCTATAATAAATTTTATTGTGTTAGAATCGTTTAAAGTTTAGAAATGATTGGTATAACAAAAATTACCATCAAAGGATACGAAACTCTTACTTTAAAATAAATAATAATTATAATCATTTGAGTTTTTGCCTTTTGGAAGAGGGCAGTGTCAGTCGTCACCAGAGTTGCCATATGCACAGGTTTTTCTGTAAAACCACAGATTTTTTTGTAACAATTCTGTGTCACAGATCGAAGATTTTATCAGAAATTCAGAATTATGCAGATTTTTTTTCAAATTTTTCATCAAAATGGCAGATTATCAATATGTTTCTCATAGATTTTCACAGATTATGATCGAGAATATGCAATACAGGTGATGCACAGATTTTTCATGATCAAATCTGTGTTTATAATATGGCAACCTTGGTCGTCACCTGTTCTCGTTCGTGATCAAGGGTTGCTGCGCGAAATGTAAAATAAAGCATCAGCCTACCGTACGTTAAATTTATTTCGAAATGTTTCAAAATTTTATCAAAGATAAACTCAAGATGCTGCAGTCTGCGATTTCTTATGTATCATTTGAAAAGGACCTCTCGATGAGTTCGGTTCACTGTCAGTTTCAGTCTTTTGAAGCAAAACAACAAGCGTCTGCTCGCTAGATGCGTCGTAACCAGTGTTGGTGATTGCCGAAAATTTGACAGAAGCTGCTATATTGCTATCTATATTGTATACAACATTTTCAATCCGGTAGAAGATGCTATAAGAACTCGAGTCTCTCAATACATGAACCGCGAGAGAATTTTTCTACATTTCTTCGCTCCACTTCAAACTCTGAGTATTTCACGGCCCATGAAAAAATATACAATCTGATAATGATCGTTGCTGTGTGGAATTTCCCAAGAGAGGATCGCAAGTTAACAATTATCGCAGAAAATCGAATCGATGGTTCATCTTGATGATTCTCATACTAGGTTGCAATACCCTTGTGTGGAACATTCACATACATTTTCATAGACACAACTTATACAAAGGTTATATGCACATAGTTAGAATAAGCGGCAATAGTAAAATGATTCTATCGCAATTATCCTCTGCCCATACAGAATCGGATCGCGAAACGAGAATAAGCGACCGTTTGTTGCTTCAGAGAGGATCTCCACAGCAGCGTGCTAACCTTTGATTCTCAGAAATGTCATCGAGAGAAATTCACTCTCGCACTGGTGTCTATTCTATGTTAAATGAGCCATGCCGGGTGTTTGTTGTTGCGATGTTTTCCATTTCTCTTTGATGGCACTGATTGAATCGTGTGAAGAGTGAAGATTGAACGTTCTTTGATACGATAAAAGCCATCCTTGGTCGTAACTATGACAATGATTGTTTATGTTTGAACAAATACCAAGTTACAGTATGAACGATGTTAAGCAATTTTGCCACTAATCCTGTGATTCTTACAATCAGAAAGTAAAAACTACTCATAACCATTGCCTAGAATTTATTTAGTTTGTTATTTCCTCATCCCATGAAGCATTAAAGTCAGTTGAGGCCAGAAATCATTATGCGCTGAATGTAAACATATGTTTGATTCTTTCCTAACTTGTACTGTTTCCATGGCATTTTGTCGGAACTAGTCGACGCTTATTAACGGAGGGTTAATAAAATTACATTTTTACTGAACTAACTGGTTCACGATAACTGAACCAACATTTTCTAATGAATCGTATGGGACATTGTAATCTTGAGTTTATCTTTGATTTTATCGAGTCTTAAGCCCATCGGAAGCATACATTCCATAATCTATTAAACTACCCTGCATATGGAACAAACGAAGAAACAGCCTGATTGAACAAAAGAACCGAGCATGTTCAGCTGTGCTCGGGCGCCACGCATTTCAATTATAGTCACTTGTTTTGAGAAAAAAATTGAATTAACAACAATGTTTTTACAGATGAAAGATGTTTCCATGTGTTTTGTTTATACATGCAAATAACTTTAGTCCAGGACTCAGGAAGGTATTGACTCAATTGAGTTCCGATAACTCATTTCGTATACATAGCAAATCGTGTTCCGAGGTCACCGTTCCATCGACCAGCCTCGTCTAAATGAAATGTTTGCATCAAATGGATTAAAACTAGTGATGGGCATATACCAATCGATTCAGCTAGACAAAATGTCAAATGTGTGTGAATGTCAAATGTGTGTCAAATGTGTGTGAATGTGCGTGTCTGTATGTGTGTTGTCAAAAAAGAGAGCAAGTCGATTGGACCGAATTTGATCAAACTAGTCGCAAATGGAAGGTCTCCCCGTCTGTCTGAACGCTATTGAATGGTTTTGAGATCGGATGTTTACTTTTTGAGTTATATAAAATATTATGTCAAAATTTTCAGTTTTTTGACAATATCTGTCACAATTGAGCTTCTCAACGAGATTTAGGTTGTTAAAATCCGTTCATTTCTAAAGAGGATATCGATATTCTTGTGTAAACGACTTTTCGCCTTCTATTCTCTTATATAAGGTTTCTGAATTTCATTTGGATCCGACTTCTGGTTCCGGAACTACTGGATGATATATGTAATGAAATTAAAATAACGTCATTCATTTTGCTTGAAGATGGCTGAACCGATTCCATCTAACATTCCAATAAAAGATCTTGAGGTCCCATAAAAACTGATCGTTTTTTTTTAATCGTATTCGACTTCCGGTTTAGGAAATACAGGGTAAGTAGTGTGAAAGTTTCACATAAATTAATCGGGTTTCCTTAATTTTGAGAGTCGACTACCAAATAAACTTATTTCAGTTTTACCAGTATTCGGTTTTCGATCCCAAATATTTAATGTGGAACGCACTACGGTTTCTTTAAGATGACTGCACTGGTTTTCAAAAACTTCGAATCTAATGAAACTTATGGTCCCATACAAAATTGGTGATTTTTATCCGATTCCGACTTCTTATTTTGAAATTACACGGTGATGAGTTTTCAAAATTCAAACCGTCATAGAAAATGACGATACCGAAAAATCTTCAAAGTATGAATCAAAACTATTTCAATTTATTCGTGATACTAATTCTTGGACATATGAACTATTTTTGGTTATGCTGATGTCTAAATACCGATTTTGGAAGTACAATAAATAACGATAAATACTTCAAAGAGGAACTCATTTTTACATCTCATGGAATGCTTAATCGATTGTCACACGTTCGGACTTCCAAAATTTAATAAATTTTATCAGCTTAGATCAAGTTGCCCTTAACAAACAAGCAAACCATGCTTCGTCCACAGCGACAGTCGGTAAAAAATTTGAATGCAAAAACCGAAAAAAACATTTGTTTTGGAAGAACCGGTTAAGTTTTTGTCCGGTTTTTGCATTCAAAGTTATTTTATACGGTTCTTGCAGGAAAGATGTTTTTAAACGATTCTTGCATTGCTGAATCCATGTCCAGTTTTTGCTGTCAATGTTTTTATCCGATTTTTCCGTTCCAAAATACTTGAACGGGTTTTCCAAACTAAGTTGCCCTTATCCGATTTTTGCTTTCAGCCGGTCATTTGAAACATAACAAAATTAAATTTTCCTCAATGCAAATGCGAAGCTAAAAAATAATAAATCCTATAGACTTACTAAATTTAAATTTGATTATTATCTAAAGGAAATCAGTTTGAAAAAATGATATGCGAATACAACTATGGAATGAAAACTGAGAAAAAATTACCGCAAAGACAGGAATCGAACTTGTGGCTGTCTCCCATCCGGAGAAATCATGAAACACACGAAGAAACAGCCTAACGAAATAGAAGAACCGAACACGTTCAGCTGTGCTCGGTCGCTACGCAGTTCAATCATAGTCATTTATTTTGTGAAAAAATTAACAACATTAACAACAATGTTTTACAGAGGACGTTTGAAAGCAATATTTTAAATTTATGCATTGTTCAATTCTTGCTTTATTTATTTTATTTTTAATGAGTTGCAATGCAATGTATGAACCAATAGTAAGGCCAAAATCTTGCTAAGGTTTACGCCACGTAATGTAAAGTATCAATTGTTTGCATTGTTTGTTTTGATCCTACTAATTTATTAATTTCTGGGTGAATCATTGATCGCCCAACTGTAAAATTATAGTCCAATTGTTGCTTGTGACGAGTGCATTAATATTGTCGTGTATATTTCATCAGCTTCAGCTCACTTATCCTGATAAATCGATTTGAAAATATTACTTTAGTGCGTGCTCCAGAGAACAAAAGCCTCAAGCAGTGCGGTTTTTGTTTACTTATCAGCCCGCACTCGGGCAAATCAATAAGTGTGAAGCTAGGTCGTTACAATAGCCATGGCTACTGTACAGTGTGATGTTTGCTCGCAGCGGATCTCCTCCGAAACTGATCGTGTATACTGTTTCGGAGGTTGCATGCGTATCTTGCACTCCAAATGCTCCGATCTGAATAATTCAGGAGTTAATGCAATAAAAAATAACGTTGCTCTAAAATTCATGTGTTTCGAGTGTCGTAAACAACAACTCAGTCTGAATGATGTTCTGATAAAGTGTGCTGAACTAACTGAGATGATCAAAGTTCTTGGTGATGCTGTTGGTGGCTTCGAAGATAAACTTCACAATGTTGTAAAAGCTGGAATTTCAGAGGCTGAACGATCTCTGCTCACGCATGTGAAATCCGCTATCAAGAAAGCAGTAAAAAGTGAAGTGAGTGCCACCAAAACAGATATCTCCAAGACAAATAATTCGTATGCTAACGTAGTATCTGGTGATACTGATTTATCTTGCTCTAAACCGAAGCGAAGTAGTACGAAAACAGTAGCTGGCAACTTAACAAAGCACAGCAATAATGGTTTTCCGACAATTATTGAAGGTGGTCTATTAAGATCTGGAAAACGCCGTAGAATTGATCGAGATGTTGCAGATGACCCTGAATTTGATTCCAATTGCTCCGATTACACTGTGAAAACATCCAGTTCAAAATCAAAAGTGGTGAAAAAACTGGAACAAACTGTTATTTTTAAACCTAAGACATCACAGATTGCTGACATAACCAAAACTGACATTCGAAGTAATTTAGATCCAACCACGTTTTCTGTAACCAACGTGAAGCTCAAAGATCATGGAGCGGTGGCCGTAAGGTGCATCTCCAGTGACCATGCCTCAAAACTTGCATCTACTTCTAGAGATCTGTTATCAGAAAAGTATGACATCGAAATTCAAAAACCACTGAAGCCTAGGATAAAAATTATCGGAATATCTGAAGACTTCGACCAAAATGAATTTACTGAAAAAATAAAAAAGCAAAACAGTCTGCCTGAATCGTGTACTATAAAAATCATTAAATTTTATAAACGAGAGCATGTTCGGAATAATTCTGTTGCAGTAGTTTTTGAAACTGACGCCCGCACCTATAATTGCTTGCTGAAAATGCAATATGTGCTCATCGGTTGGGATCGTTGCCGAATTTATGAAGATGTCGATGTTTTCCGTTGTTACAATTGCTCCGAGTATGGTCATAAAGCGTCCACCTGCAATAAGCCTATTTGTTGTCCAAAATGTGCCGAAAACCACGTAGTTAAGGATTGCAACTCTAATTACGAGAAATGTGTTAATTGTATAAAATCTATCGAATCGTCACAATCTACCGTCGAAGCAACTGTAGCTTGCCACCCTGTATGGAGCATGGAATGCCCGCTTCTCCTGAAGCGCCTAAAAATGGCCAAGCTGAGAATTGACTATTCTTAGCAATTAGTCGATATTCTGGACTCCTCATGTTCGTATACCAGTGAAAACCCTGGTTTGTCAGGTAAAACTCTTGCACGTATATGTCCCCCCGAAGTTAGGATTGATACTGCACCATCGCTGAAAGAGATGTCTCATTTACAGATGTTACCACAAAACTGTTCACTTCGTCCAGGAGTATTTGTCGATTTTCCTGAGAGTAATAAGGAAGCCAGTGCCAACCCTGGTTTGTCAGGTAAAAACCAAGAACGTATATGTCTTCCCGAAGCTAGCCTTGATACTGCACATAAGTTAAAAAGAATTAAACCGTTGCAGCCTGCATCACACAACAACCTAAACGGTATCTGGCTGTATTATCAAAATGTTCGTGGTTTGCGCTCCAAAATTGATGCTGCTTTTGTAGCTATATGCGACAGCAACTTCGATATCATTGTGTTGACGGAAACTGGACTTGACGATCGGATTGAGTCTATACAGCTATTTGGCAGCTCATTTAACGTATTCCGCTGTGACCGGAACGAAAATAACAGCCTTAAATCTAGCTTTGGAGGAGTTCTAATTGCTGTATCGGATCGCTTCACTAGTATACGTGTACATGTAACTCATGAGTCAACTTTAGAACAGGTTTGTGTCTCGGTTTGTATTGGAAGCCGGAAATTGCTACTTTGTGCAATATATATTCCACCGGATAAAAGTAGAGAAGTTCCTACTGTTGACTCTCATATTGCATCAGTCCAAGAGTTATGCGACAGTGGCTCTACTGACGACATGGTTTTGGTCTGCGGAGATTACAATCAACCACGGTTAATTTGGGTATCTGATGATGATAACATCCTTCCTGACAACATATCTCAGCTATCGCCTGCCAGTTCTGCCTTGTTAGATGGAATGGATTTCTTAAATCTAAAGCAGTTCAATCTACATACTAATCACCTAGGGCGTGTGCTCGATTTGGTTTTCGGTTCTGATGAACAGGAACTATGTATTGAGGAATCAGCTGCTCCACTTCTACCCATTGATGCTCACCACCCTCCATTGGTTATTTCGTTCCAACAACCTACTGCAGCACCCTCATTAAGTGTTGGAGTTAGTGAAGTCCAGCCGCTGAACTACCGCAAAATTGATTATTCAAAGTTGGCAGAGTATTTATTCAGCCTTGATTGGCAATCATTATTAGGATCATCTAACGCTGATACAATGGCACTTATGTTTTGTAGTATTTTACAAGACTGGCTTGGAGCTAATCTTCCTGTCACACGTAGACCGATCTCCCCGCCTTGGAGTACGCCACTTTTGCGTTCTTTGCGCCGAAAACGAAATGCATGCCAGCGCAAACTTCGCCGTAGACGTTCGACTGTTACTGCCCATGATTTTCATGCCGCCAGCACTGCTTATCGGAACCTTAACGCTGTCCTTTACAGATCTTATGTTCTGCGAGTTCAAGCAGGCTTGCGACATAATCCTAAAGGCTTTTGGAATTACGTTAACTCTAAACGGAAAACATCAAAAATACCTCCTAATGTCTACTTTGAAGATGTGACTGCATCTTCAACTGCGACCGCTTGTGAATTGTTTGCGAATCACTTTGCCTCTGTTTTCGCTTCCTGCTCTGCAACCGAGTCTGAGTTGACTTCTGCCTTAGCTACTGTACCGCATAATGTTGCTGATTTGAGTACCTTTTTTGTGTCACCGGATATGGTACTTAATGCTATCAAAAAACTTAAAAGCTCGTTCTCTCCTGGTCCAGATGGAATTCCGGCTGTTGTGTACTGCCGCTGTGCTGTCGCTTTAGCTGAACCTCTATCTCAAATTTTCAATCGATCGTTTAGTGAGGCAAGGTTTCCTGAAGTTTGGAAACAATCTTACATGTTTCCAGTGTTCAAAAATGGAGACCGACGAAATGTCCAGCAGTACCGTGGAATTGCAAATCTTTCAGCCGGAAGTAAATTATTCGAAATTATCGTCTACCAGTTTATTCTCCGCCAAACCACTAGTTACATTTCACCTGACCAGCATGGATTTATGCCAGGGCGATCCGTTTCAACTAATCTACTGCAATTTGCGTCAACTTGCATTAACCATATAGAAGAGAAAGCACAGGTCGACGTTATAAAGGGTGATTTTTTAAGAGCTTGAGAACTTTTTTAAACAATAAAACGCATAAAATTTGCAAAATCTCATCGGTTCGTTATTTTAAACGTTAGATTGGCACATGACATTTACTTTTTGAAGATAATTTCATTTAAATGTTGACCGCGGCTGCGTCTTAGGTGGTCCATTCGGAAAGTCCAATTTTGGGCAACTTTTTCGAGCATTTCGGCCGGAATAGCCCGAATTTCTTCGGAAATGTTGTCTTCCAAAGCTGGAATAGTTACTGGCTTATTTCTGTAGACTTTAGACTTGACGTAGCCCCACAAAAAATAGTCTAAAGGCGTCAAATCGCATGATCTTGGTGGCCAACTTACCGGTCCATTTCTTGAGATGAATTGTTCTCCGAAGTTTTCCCTCAAAATGGCCATAGAATCGCGAGCTGTGTGGCATGTAGCGCCATCTTGTTGAAACCACATGTCAACCAAGTTCAGTTCTTCCATTTTTGGCAACAAAAAGTTTGTTAGCATCGAACGATAGTGATCGCCATTCACTGTAACGTTGCGTCCAACAGCATCTTTGAAAAAATACGGTCCAATGATTCCACCAGCGTACAAACCACACCAAACAGTGCATTTTTCGGGATGCATGGGCAGTTCTTGAACGGCTTCTGGTTGCTCTTCACTCCAAATGCGGCAATTTTGCTTATTTACGTAGCCATTCAACCAGAAATGAGCCTCATCGCTGAACAAAATTTGTCGATAAAAAAGCGGATTTTCCGAATGGACCACCTAAGACGCAGCCGCGGTCAACATTTAAATGAAATTATCTTCAAAAAGTAAATGTCATGTACCAATCTAACGTTTAAAATAAAGAACCGATGAGATTTTGCAAATTTTATGCGTTTTATTGTTTAAAAAAGTTCTCAAGCTCTTAAAAAATCACCCTTTATATACTGATTTGAAAGCAGCCTTCGATCGTATCGATCACGAAGTTCTTCTTCGTAAGCTCAGTTTACTTGGCGCCACACACCAGCTAACTACTTGGCTACGATCTTACCTCACCCAAAGAATTATACGTGTTAAACTAGGTTCTTGTGAATCGTCCGCATTCACCAATAGATCAGGTGTGCCACAAGGTTTCAATGGTGTGGCTACGGTTTTGGGTGCTGGATGCAAGCTTATATATGCTGACGATCTCAAGCTCTATCTAGTAGTAAAGTCGATTGAAGACTGCTATCGATTACAAACCGCATCGCTAAATGTTCCGTAATGACATTTCATAGGAAGAGCAATCCGATCATCTTCAGTTACAGCATTGATGGTATAAACCTACATAGAGTCAGTGAAATCAGCGATCTCGGCGTTATTTTTGACCACAAACTGAATTTTAACTCTCATATAGCTAACATAACTAAAAAAGCGTATAGGCAACTGGGATTCATTTCAAAAATATCCCGCGACTTTACTGACCCATATTGTTTGAAATCACTTTATTGCTCTTTAGTCAGGCCAATACTTGAGTTTGCATCGCCAGTTTGGAATCCACATCAGCTAACTTGGAGCTTGAAACTTGAAAGAATTCAGAAAAGGTTCATACGATTAGCGCTCAAGAATCTACCATGGCGTGATCCGCAGAACCTTCCACCATACAAAGATCGTTGTCAGTTACTAAACCCCTAATCATTAGAACGTCGTCGTCGTATACAACAAGCCGTAACAGTAGTGAAAATCCTGAATGGTGAAATTGATGTACCCGAACCGTGTACCCGTATAGATCTACGAACCTCTAGGAGAACTCGCGATGTATCGTTACTATCGACAAGATTTCATCGCACAAGTTTTGGATATCACGAACCAGTTACTTCTATGATACGCACTTTTTCACAAGTAGATAGTGTCTTCGAGTTTGGCGACTCATCAACAAAATTTGCATCCATCATACGCAGACTACAACTTCTGTGATATATTTTATTTTATTTAATTTTTGTATGTATTCTGCTTTTAATCAACGACAATTATATTAGTGTTCTGTGTATTATGTCATTATTTTTAGTATAGTTGAAAAGATAGTGGTTTTTATGCCTGTTTGAGAACCATGCCATTGGATGTGTTGGTAAACTCAAATGGGCTTTTTCCCACTCAAATCATTTAGACTGCAATGTCCGATGATTCAAAACAAATAAATAAATAAATAAATAAATAAATAAACCCGTGCAAAAGGCTGTATGAAGGGTAGTTTTCAGGAGGTATTTAACCTTAAGTTCATTTGCCTCTTCGGGATAGAAAAACTTTCTGACCTTATGTGCGGGCCGTCCCAAACATGGAAAAGTATTCCATTTTTCGAAGCGTTTTTAATATTGTCGTGAGATGGGAAGCGTTACGTTAAGGTAAAAAAGCTAGAAAGCGTTGCATAGGACAATTTTCTTAAATTGAGGGTTACAAATCATATGAGTTATTTTGTGGAAATTGTGAATGTTAAAAACCGCTATGAGGGTTAGATTTTTGCGATAAACTTACACACTTAAAACCATTTCTTGAGCTCGGCATAATAAAATGCCGAAACTGATCAGCAACACGTAAATTTGCTGATTGCTCAGTAATCAATACGCATGTTTCTGAACTTCGTTAAATGCATTCACTGATATTTCGGTAAAATGCTTCACTTTGCCGAAATTTGGCATAATTGCTTGCTGAATTTATCAGTAAACAACAGATATACCGACATCAGCAGAGACGTTTGCCGAGATTTCGGAATATGCGCTAGCTGTTGCCGAGATTCAGCACGACAGCTGTCATTTATTGCCGCGTTACATTTTTGCTTCGCATTTCGCGATTTTTTTTTTGATGAAATTCTCGAGTGAAAAAATGGATAATCTTCGAGGAAGCGTGGAACCACTTGCAAGTAAAAATAGTGAATAAATATAGTGACATGTTACGCTTTATAAAAAGCGACTTTATCAGAGTACTCGCGATTATAAGGGAAAAACACCCAACACGGGTCTCAAAGCGTCCTCGAGACAAAACTTTGGGGGATATGCGAACAAATAACCCAATGCATGGAATAATTCAATAGATCAAAGTAAGTTTATTTTTTGAACAATACCGTATATGCATCATTAAATATTGAACATTTTTGTAAGCCAAAAATCAATATATATATATATATATATATATATATATATATATATATATATATATATATATATATATATATATATATATATATATATATATATATATATATATATATATATATATATATATATATATATATATATATACATATATATAAATTTATTTTTATTTTCATATTTCCAGCTCGACTCAAGGTGGCCGCATCCGGAAACGCCGCCTTTGTTATGCTACATGTTTTCAGGTAGAGGCTGGCAACAAATTTGTAAGCCTCCTTTAAGTGTTAATAAAATGAATTTTTGATCCTGAATGGTGTGTTTATAATGTTGAGAAATTACAAA
This sequence comes from Malaya genurostris, assembly GCF_030247185.1. Lineage (NCBI taxonomy): Eukaryota > Metazoa > Arthropoda > Insecta > Diptera > Culicidae > Malaya > Malaya genurostris. The sequence goes on from NC_080570.1 coordinate 122,912,399, forward strand.
CAAAATTAATTGACTAGATTTTTAATTACTGATGATTCGGTAATTTATTTTTTCATTTTATTGGATTGCCGAATATTCAGTGAACGTTTCACTGAGCAAACAGTAAATCTTATGCTGACGATTTCGGCAATATTTGACGTTTTTAAAATTTGAGGGTGCCGAGACGCTCAGTAATTTTAGTTTTGCCGAGATGATTGCTGATTACTCGGCTGTGCGAATCTCGGCATTTTTTTGCCGAGACTCAGCTAAAAAATTTAAGTGTGTACGATTTTTGCGATAAACTTACGAATTACGATGCGTTACTTTTAAGGAAATTAGGTGTTAGGGTTACATGCATTACTTTTGTGTAAGTTATAGGCGTTACGAAGCGTTACATGCGCTGTTTTTTGTGAATCATAGGCGTTACAAAGCGTTGCATTCGTTACTTTTGAACAAGTCATTGGTGTTATGGAGCGTTAAATGCGTTACTTTTTTATAACTTATAGGCGTTACGAAGCATTACATGCGTTACTTTTCTGTGAATCATAGGCGTTACGAAGCGTTACATGCGTTACTTTTCTGTGAATCATAAGCATTACGATGCGTTACATGCGCTACTTCTCAGTAAGTTTTAGGCGTTATGAAGCGTTACATGTGTTATTTTCTTGTGAGTCATGCGTTACGAAGCGTTACATGCGTTGTTTTGTGTAAGTTATAAACGTTACGAAGCGTTAAATGCATTACTTTTTTGTAAATTATAGGCGTTATGAAGCGTTACATGCGTTACTTTTTTGTAAGTTATAGACGTTACGAAGCGTTAAATGCATTACTTTTTTTGTAAATTATAGGCGTTATGAAGTGTTACATGCGTTACTTTTCTGTAATTTATAGAGGTTACGAAGCGTTACATGTGTTACCTTTTTGTAAGTTATAGGCGTTATGAAGCGTTACATGCGTTATATTTTTCTAGGCATTACGAAGCGTTACACGCGTTACTTTTTTTGTAAATTATAGGCGTTTTGAAGCGTTACATGCGTTACTTTTTTGTTAGTTGTAGAAGTTATGAAGCATTACATGTGTTACATGCGTTACATGCGTTACTTTTTTGTTAGTTGTAGAAGTTATGAAGCATTACATGTGTTACCTTTTTTGTAAGTTATAGACGTTACGAAGCGTTAAATGCATTACTATTTTGTAGATTATAGGCGTTGTGAAGCGTTACATTCGTTTCGTTTTTGTAAATTATAGACGTTACGAAGCGTTACATGTGTTACCTTTTTGTAAGTTATAGGCGTTATGAAGCTTTACATGCGTTATATTTTTGTAGGCGTTACGAAGCGTTACATGTGTTTTTTTTGTAACTAATAGGCATTACAAAGCATCACATGCATTACTTTTCTGTGAATCCTGAGCGTTATGAAGCATTACATGCGTTACTTTTTTGTAAGATATAGACGTTACGAAGTGTTACATGCGTTATGAAGCGTTACATGCGTTACCTTTTTTGTAAGTTATAGGCGTGAATCATAGTCGATTGTTTCGTTGGCTGTGTGGCACGTAGCGCCGTCCTGTGAATTGACCTTTCAAATGAATGTATAATGTTTGAAATCCATCGAACCGTTTTTGCCTTTCTCTATAGAAAGGTATTAGAATTGCTGGAAACCCCGTCTTTTGAACGGAGCCTCGGCGACCCATAGTGTTATATACCATTCGACTCAGTTCGACGAGATCGGAAAATTTCTGTGTGTGTATGTGTGTGCACTTTTCGAAGATATTTGAACGCGCTCAATTTTCTCAGAGATAGCTGAACCGATTGTAACAAACTTATGCTTGTTTGAAAGCTACTGTCGGGCCATTAATCATTTTTAAAGATCAAATAGCTGTGATTTTTGATTCCGGAGATATGATGCTATAAGTGACGTAACCGACAAAACACGTTGTTTTTACCGCTCTAATGTATATAAGGGTGCCAATATTTTGGGATCGCCTCTAATTTCGTAAAGCGCTATTGTTCAAAAGTTTAAGCACCTCGAAAAAAGTCCTCATGTAAAATTTGAGCTAAATCGGACATGCGTAAGGGGTGCTGCCCAGCGGTTAAAGTTTGAAAATTTTCGATCTTAAAAAAGCACCATAGGGGGGAGTACACGAAATTTGCGATATCGAAATTTTTTTTTAATGCCAAAAATCTTAAAATTGCATGAAACGTCGAAATTTGGACTGGGACTCCCAGAAAGTCGATTTTTTTAAAAAATTGTTTTCGAGATGACACTAAATCTCGACGTTTCTTGCAATTTTTCTTGCAAGACTTTTGGCATCATAATTTTTTTCGATTTCGGAATTTTCCGATCACTTTTCTCATACCAATAGCCAACGCAAATATCAAGCGCTTGGTTGGAAAAATGATGCCTACTATGTGATATAAACACTGAAGAATGCTTTTGTGAACTACTCGATTGAATCTGAATCAATTGGTCTCAAAAATGTGCCCAAATTAGTGTCATAAATTATTTAATAAACAGATAAAAAACGTTTTTATGAGACTGTTTTGAAGTAAGAGATTGGCATTATCACACCACTAGGTGAATTAAGAAGGGTTTTTTTATTATTGCATTTTTAAATTCAACCTTTTTCGTGGGACACTCTGTACTAGTGTGGAACTTTATCCAATGTAAATAGTTTTCCCTCACCTTCAATACGGCTCTGCGCCATGTCCCACAATTATGACTGTGAGGTCTGTTAACTAACAGCTATAAAAATTGTTTGACTGTGAAAGATCAAATTCATTGAATTAGAAAATTAAAGCTAGGATCAACATTCAAAGTGATGAATTCAATGAATTTTCATTCCAAATGAATTCGAGCTCAGTGTTCAAATGGCTAACGTAGCCTAGTTCCTCTGGAATGAACTGCTTGCTATCCGTAAGCCACTAACCTTTTTAAGGATTACCAAAGAACAAAGTTTTAGGCGTTTTCTAAACTATTTCCGTTCAGTCAGTTCAAATCATCTGAACCATTATTTTTTGATTTGAAAAGACATTTTCAGTTAACAAATCAGTTTTCAAGATGATTGCCCAGCGTTTCCAAAAGACGAAGGTAAAAAAAGGTCAAGTGTGTAGTTTTTCACACTACGCAGCGATCTACAAATTGTTGCTAATTCCCCATAAATACTAAATATTAAAAACCAACACAGCGACATCCATTTCACTGACTGATCTACGTGTGGAAAGTGAGTTCGTAACGCGCAGTTTTCCATTTACGTAACCACGAAAGGGCGCGCAGGTGGGTAACGGTTGGCGAAGCAGCTTTCATTCTATACGCATGTAGTACACACAAGACCGAAACCACGATCGACGGTCGTCCGGGTTTAGTTTGAAATTCACTGAAACCGGCTAGGAGCAGGAGGTCGGTGCGAGCAACAGTCAAGTAAAAACTCGCATCGTGTGGAGAAAACTTTGGCTAAAAATAAACATTTTTCATTCAGTCAAAATCCAGCCGGTGATTATTCACGATGGTGGAACACGTGTGGGACACTGGTCAGGGACGATGGGGGGAGGGGCTATATAAAATAACAATTTTTTTCGGTAGCACAGCAGTTTGCCAATCCGATTAAAATGTTAGTGGGATTATCCGAGTTTTTGTTTTACTATCTCGAAGAAAAACAAACATCCGGAACTCGATGGGGGAGGAGGAAGTGACCCATGGTTAATCTGCAGTTACACAGGTGTCATATTGACATATGATGTGATTTTCCCATGCATGGAAATTAACTTGCCTTTTTAAATTTTAAATATTGTCGCAAAATTCGAAAAAACAGAAGTTCCAAAACCTGTAATCGTAATTCACCTTCGAAAAAGCTAATCGCATGCAAAATGGGGTTGGTTGATTGCTAGCATATCTGATCGGATCCAACCAGAAATAGCAGATTGGTTAAACAAACATCGTTATTACGAAAGAGAGAGAGATAACCTTCGCCTTGGGATTGCCCCCAATCCGGCGCAAGCTAGAGGTTAACATTTCCGATCCCTTCCACGAAATGCTACCGAATCCCTTTTTTCACACCTTCAAGGTTCAGCCACACATCATTAGAATAAATAAGCAGACGGGAGACAGTCAACTACTGCTACTACTACGACTACTGGCAACTAGAAGGACACCGACGGATCCGAACTTTAACTTCTCCATTTGTGAAATTCATGCCGATCAAAACACCCAGCCAAGGTAGTTTCGGAACAAACGTAAAAAAAAGTTACGATAACATGAAGGGAACAGGTGAAGCATCTCTCTGGCAGATTAACAGCGCACACGTTGCGTCGTGTCGGGAGGCTGTGTGTGGGTTGCTGTGTGCAGATTAGTTTGATTAAAAATAGAACATTCCATCCATCAGTGCCAGGGGTTTTTGGACGAGGGGAGACGGCTAGGACAAACGATGACGAAGACGAATCGGTGAATCGGTGAATTTATTTAACCGCACTGTGTGTGTGTGCGTTTTGGAACTAAAATCGTACTATACCTGAGGTTGACAGTAAACTTCAGTGGAATTCTGCGCGTATTTGGTTTTGTAGCTTGGCACGAAAACGTGAAGTGATGAAGTGGCATCATTTCTTCTGCTACCGGATGGTTGGTTGTTGGTATCTCTTCAAATATACAAACTACAAGTTCCAGTTCTCTCATCAACGTAACGAGTTCTATATAAACTAGGCGGTAAACATACGTGTTAGCTGGAACCACTGACGGTACCTAGTTTTCGTGGCACGTTAGAGCATAATTTTACGGTTGTCTTTAAATTTTAATCATTTACATATGCTTCAAACCGAAACGTGGTTTGCATAAGGATAACTGTTCTCTGTACTGAATTTGCCAAAATTGCAAAATATTATCATTCAAATCCGAGGTGTTTTTCACCTCAGCATTTAATATTCATAAGTAATCATTCCTAGCTGTCATTTAATGTAAAGCAAGCAGGAGCATAAATTACTTAGATATGCAAGATCTGTTTGATATGTGTCGTAAGTTTTCGGATGTTTGGCTCGAACTGTTTTATCGAATTGCTTTCTAGAATGTTTGTGTGTTCCATTTCACGGGTGATTCAATTGACTAGAGAATTTTCTTGGATGGGATAATTTTGTAGTTAAATGTTTATTCCGGAGCAATATTATATATCGTAAATCGAGAACCGTCACTGCTGATTTTGATTCCAAATGTAAATTTAAATTTCATTGTCGAATTAAATTGTTTTGATGAAAATAAAATTTTGGGCCATTTACTTTTTCAATTTAATCGAATGACTTTTGTCATCATACTGAAAAGAGATCCACTGTATTTATCGTCAATTAGGCTTCGCACGAAAATGACATAACCTCCCCAAATGAGCTGGATGAACATCGTTTGACAGCTATCAGTGGATTCGTTTGCATGTTCATTCCGTATCATGCCATTGTGTTCCTTCTCATTCCAGTGAAAAAAGGCGGGTGGGTAATGCCAGAGACATAACTGGATGTCGTGAATACGAAAACAACTGACATGTTCCTTAACACTTCCGAATATCAATTAGTTGATCAATTGTATGAATTATGCAAGCATTCCCCTTTTCCACCTTTTTCGCAAAAACAAAGAAGGCTTCACTTGATCTAGATTACTGTGAATTTCACACAGCGAAAAGTGCACAAATCTAACCAATTATCGTTTGTAACTTTTTCACTAATGGGCGGTCCTAACGACTATAAAAATAGCCGCATACAGAATTTTAATGTCGATTATTTCATTTCGGATTTGCATAATTTATTGAAAGCAACTATCAATACGCTGTAGGGATTCTAGCATTCAGAAGGACCAAATTGAGGAACTCACTGCGATATTCACCACTTTTCGGAAAATTTTTCTCGAACGATTTGTTGTACAGCAGCAGATATTTTGTTCTCTTCCTCATAACGCGTTCTGATTGGCTGGTGTTGACATGGGTCAAATGAGATAGGTTTTTCAATAGATAGGTACTATTGAAATACTTCAATGATTTTGCTATACACGTTTAAGTTGAAAAATTTCGATTCTATTGGTAGTTAGATTATATAAATCCTTCCACAGATCACTCAGCTATGAGCTTTCAAAATATGAGAAAGGCAAACGCGCCTCTTGAATTATCCTCTTTGATACTCGTTTATACCAAACATTTCAGAAAAGTTTAATTTGGAACTATTTGAGATTATGTCACACAACTGAAAATTTTATCATAAAATTGTGATCATATTTCTGATGGCATGTAGCAAAAATTATGTTGATTCGTTAGATACAACAAGAGATATTCACGATCAAAAACTTATCACTCTCTCAGAGGGTAAATTTTGAAAAGACACCCCATAGTAAAGTAAGTCGTATTCACGACAAAAGACCATCGATAGATGTCAACGATGAATTTGATTCATCGACAGTTAGCTTTCCCGGAAAACCTCGTCCCTCACTAAATTCATATCTGGATTCAAATTATTTCTTTCAATTATATATTACTTATATTCAGACTGCAGAATTATCAAAGGACCTCAGCTATTCGCTACTCACTCAAGATTTATAACAATAAACATTATTGGAATAACCGATGGATTCGCTGCAAATGATTAATGTCCAGTCCAAATCATCAAACATTCGAATTCATTCTAAATTTTTCAGAAATATTTATAGCAAATTTCAAAAACCAAGTTCAGAATTGAGTTTCAGAATTCCAGTCCAGAACTCAATTCAAGAAAAAAGTTCCATAATTCAGTTCCCGATAACAGACTCTCCGGATTAAGTTTCAGAATCCAAATCCGGAATCCTTAACCGGAACTAAGCTCTGGAATCTTGTCTTCTCTTCTTGTCTAGTTCTAGAATCCATGCCAAGAATTTAGTTTCAGAGTCTAGGTCTAAAATCCTGGTTCAGAATTCAGATGCAAATCCAGAATTCCAATTCAACTTTTGAGTCGTTCATTGGGGGGCCACGTTAAGTATTCTATTCCAGAATTCATATCAAGAATTTAGTTCAAGAATCCAGGCCTAAAGTTTTGCTCCAGTCGGGTTTTGGGTTCAGCAGTTTGCATATGGGAAAAACAAGCACAACAGCAAATTTCTCTTAGCAAAAATTAACAAAAAATATGTTCTTGTTATTCCATCTCCACAACCGTGAACCGTTCAAAACAGTATATGCGAGATCTATTCGTTTTGTCAAAAATCCGCCTGTAACGGGTGGCAACCAAAATTTTGGAATTTTTTCGAGGCCTGTATGCTCAACAACAAACGAGCTCAAAAGAACTAAGAGTAAAAACAAATTATAATACGGAATACTTCGACAAATTTTCGTGGACACATTTTGCGCTATGTGGTACACTGTCACTCTTACAGACAGTGTACTTTAGATAGTTTTTTGTATAACTGGCAATGCTGAAGGGTACAATTCAATTCACCATAGATACTGTTTATTATTTTTTGCTGTTGAATACGTTACGAACAAGGCATATTTTTGTGAAGTAAAATAAAAAGGATTTTGCATTCTAATATTAAAAATTATCTTGCTGATAAAGTATAACTTTCTGTGTTTTCAGCGCTGTCTAATTTATCTTCATAACAGAAAATGGTTGAATCATCGAGACAGTCGGATGAAGAAGTACTGCTCATGAAATCCGGTCAGAACTCATCGTGGTCTCGTTGGAAACCGTTTTTAGGTTACACAATAAGAGTAGTCGATTGTTATACCTGAATTTTAAACTTGCCGACGTTTTCTCTCTTTCTAAAGAAAGTACTACTAAATAGTTCCCTCCCTACGACAAGCTCCGCTTACGGGGGTACAACAGAATTAATATCTTTAATACGGTGGTTTGTCATTGTTACGATGATCTTATTATCCAGGGCATTCATTAAAATTCCATCAAACCGAATTCCTTAGCCTGGAACGATCGTCAACCGTCGTGAGACAAACGAAAATCTCTGAAACCAAAAAATGCACCAAGACATTGAACAGCTGAAATATTACTTTGTTTTTGAAAAACACTCTGTACCTAACCATTCCATCATTTGGTTAATGAAAAAATGGGACGATGAAAATCATTCCGTAACACTATCTTTTTGAAGATACACTTCAGTGTTTCTGAGGAAGGATGAACTTTATCTACTTAGTGACATTCGACGCCTATTTCTTTGAAAACGTGATAGATTTTCATTAAGCTTATCGTCTTCAATAATATAATATAATATTAATAAGCTTATCGTCTTAAGGCTCTTTCCAGGTATCGGATTTCATCGTTCACGAATGGTCCACGAAAATAATACTCATTATTATGAACGGTTGCAATTTTTCGCAAACAGCAAAAACACATTTGAAGGATAGTTTAATCGATAATTTGACAATTTTAGTTTTTATGTAAATCTGGAACGATAGATTTGAACTCAAGCTGGCTGCCATATATTTGCATAAAGAATAGATTTATAAGTACCTCAGTTTACAAATAATTTTATACTACCTTTTTACTACAATTATATTTTAATATTCAAAAATGGTTTCTGTCAGAAAACTATAAAAATAAATAACAACACTAAAATAACCATAGTTAACACATAGATCAATAAGTCCCGAGACTAACAATGGAAACAACATTTTTTTTTCAAAATTTTTTTTATTCATTAACATAATCACCTTTTAGGGTGATACAATGGTTCCGTTTTTCCAATTTTTCAATACCATATTTATAAAAAAAATTATCTTTCGCTTCAAAATAAGCTTCAGTTTCAGCGATGACCTCCTCATTTGAACCAAATCTTTTTCCCTGGAGCATTTTTTTAAGATCAGCAAAGAGCCAGTAGTCACTGGGGTCTAAATCTGGCGAGTATGGGGGGTGGGTAAGCAGATCAAAGCCCAATTCGTTCAATTTAAACTGCTTTCTGAATCATCGACTCGTTGCTGTTTTTGTTCCATCGAAAGCAATCGCGGCACCCACTTGGAAAAAACCTTTTTCATACTCAATTTTTCATGAAGGATAGTAAATACACTTCCATATGATATCTGTGTCATCTCAGCAATCTCACGGAGCTTTACTTTACGATCTTTCATTATAATTTTTGCCACTTCACTCACATTTTCCGGTGTAACGGCTTCCACAGGTCTACCCGAGCGTTCCGCGTCATTTGTGTCGGTACGACCACGTTTAAACTCGGCGAACCACCGACAAATCGTTGCTTTTGATGGACAAGAGTCCGGATAACATTTTTCAATCCATTGTTTCGCTTGCACGGTGTTTTTACCCATTAAAAACAATGTTTTATCAAAACGCGAGACTCGGTTTTTTTCATTTTTTAAACAAACTACAAAACAACTTTACTCCAACCTCGATAACTTAGCTGTTTCTAGTCGGATCGACTTAAAATTTTGACCCGTTTCAAGCAAAGGTTAGTACTCTAGAAAGACGTTGTTACTGGTTTACTACGAGCGCTATCTCTGCTTTAGTCTCTGGACTTATTGATTCATGTTTTACATTCAGAAAAGTTGCCAGTTAGAAATTTTCTCGTCAAGTCTTCCTTGTCAGAATGGAGTATAATAAAGGTAAATTGATCATCTCGTGAACCAAACAATGACGATCGTTTTGTATGGGACCTAGGGGTATTATTATTTGTATTTGCTAAGATTGTGTATGTGTTAGCTCTCTTTCTCCTCTTTCTGCTAGTATTTTCTGTTTTGTTCATGCTTGCTCAGTTTTGCTCAAAATGCCGTCGAAACAAGAAGTATTTCACGAGCGCATTGTACAGTTCTACGAACTGCACAGAAATCTCGGCAAATAGTATACGGTACAACATTTTAAAAGCAAAAATGTTGCGGCTTCGACAGTTTACAATATCCTAAGATGCCCAACAACTGCTCGTAAGGAAGGTAGTGGAAGGCCAGCCAAAATTATGGACCCAAAAGGACTTCGTTCTCTTTCTCGTGCCTTCAACAACAAGGATTCACTGAGTCAAAGGGATGCCGCAAAAAAGTTCAACTGTTCTCACCAGTACATCTGCAAAACATTGAAAAGACTCGGAATAAAGTACCGAAAGAAGACACGAGCCCCGGGATATACTGACGTACAGATTTCTACGCTGAATTCCCAATGCCGCTGGTTGATTAAAAATTTTTCCGGAAAAAGTTTTGTTTTGGACGACGAAAGTTACTTCCCTCTTTCGAAGACGCAGATTCCCGCAAACGATCGATACTATTCAACGGATAGTTTTACTGTACATCCGAACATAAAATATTAGTTTAAACATAAGTTTGAACAAAAAGTGATGCTGTACATTGGCATTTCTAAGCCATCTGGGTTGGCAATCAATCAAGATGTGTACCAGAACGAATGTTCGTAGAAAGTTTTGATCCCGTTTTTTTCAAAAACATCATGCTGATGGACAATACGTGTTTTGGTCGGATAAAGCGTCATTGTGCCAAAAAACACAATCGTTCCTGAATACCCATTCGATTCCATTTGTACCCAAAAACCACAACCCGATAAATCTACCTCAGTGTCGCCTAATCGAAGATTTCTTCGGGGTTTTGAGCTCCTTGGTGTACAAAAATAACTGGAGAGCCACGAATTGCTAACAGTTGATTGGTAGAATCAAGAGATGCATTCGCAAAGTTGACATGAAGGCCGTACAACGCTCCTGTTCCGACATCAAACGGAAGTTTCGCCGAACATCCGATTACGGACCGTTCACTAATTTTTTTTCAACAATGGACAATGTATGTTTAATTTCAATCAATCAGATCATCTTCAAGTATGTTTGTCTTTTTTTGACAGCTTGAGACAGAAATTCCAAAATTTTAGTTGCCACCCGTTATGCTTGCATTGCTTTTTCACTTTACGGTCCTTAGAGCAAATTCAGCAGCTAGAAGTTCTATATGGAAGATCTAAAATAGAACTGAAACTGGAACAAACGAATCCCCAGCAAACCGTTCCAATTTTATTTATTCGTCAAATTTAAAACCGGCAAATTTAAAACCTGTCAAATTTAAAACCGGCATACGACGCCATTCTTTTTTTCTATACTTGAATTACGAGTAAAACACTTCTGGGGCTGCCAGTTTTTCTTGTTATAAAATCCAGATTTAAAATTTCAAACTGACTTAAATTATGCATCTAGAACTAGAACACTACTGAACATGCCCTTACTCATTGTCATATCATCGATTTCGTCACAGCTTACTACGATCTGACCCCAGGAGGTTATCGCGAAGAAACGCTGAACACGTGCCCAGCATGTAAAAGTCAACGAATGATGTATGTTGTGACAAACATACAGTTGATGTTTGATATGCTATTGATGCTAACAAAGCTTCCAAAACAAATCAGTGCGATAAGGGTGATTTCTTTGATGGCTTTGTTCTAGTGTTGTTTGTGTGACTTTATGTTAGTGCCTCGCCGTAGTGATATTTCTAAAAGGGAAAGTCAATGCTCTTAGAATTCGTATGGTGAAACTTATTCAAGATTTAGATTTGGTAGCTGGTATGGTAACAGAATGATGTTTTTTGTTTGTCCCTTTTTGGGATTTTGAGTTCTGTTGATGGTTTATTCATGAGAATATGTTCTTCTGGTTGATTCAATAGAAAAACCCTGTGAAACACGATAGTTTTAGTACAAGTATTACTAAAATACAGGAAAAATCATTACCACCTTAGAAGTATGCGTGGGAATCCGAGAAGGCATTTGCTCTTCTCGGTTTTACTGCAATCGTCTTTTGAGGGTAGGTTCGTCTCTCTTTCTATTGGGACATCAATATTTTTTAGGTGTGTAGTTTAGCGTCATTTGTGTCATGATGAAAAAACTTTGCAATTAGTTATTGCTGTTCTAACACGACAATTTTCGGTAAATTTTTCAAGAAGAAAGTGAACATTTATTTCTGTATTCTGTATGAGTTCAACCTGGAAAAATTGCATGATTTTTTAGTTAATAGTTTGATCGATTTAAACACTTTCGTTTCATTTAATTTCATTTAACTTCCGAAGGCTGAATGTGCGCTGCCACGCGAAGAAGATTAATTTAGGGAAATTAGTCTGCATGCCACCGAATACCGAATTCAATGATCTGCGGCCCAAACCTAAACGGTCCCGTTTCGTCAAATTAGGCAAAGCAGAATTGTTTTGTTGTTTTGTTTCGGAGGAAAACAGCTGACCGAAATTATGTCCCTTTTTTCGTTCAGGGAGCGCTCCGCCGTCAGCGCGCTTGTCATAACAAAAATAGCAGCCCGTTAGAGTCATTTTTCGAAATAGAACCATCATCATCACCACCACCACCTGTCTGCTACAGCTTCCTTCGTGAATGATAATGCCGTTTGGTGATTTACGCTTTACGTATACACTTGCGAAGGATGTTATCTCTTAACCGGCCGAAGATGCGCAAAGCAGGGGTTGTAGGGGTTTTAGTGTTGGCAACTAAAGAGCTAGCAGTGGAATCCTACCAAGACGAATTTCGAATATCGTCTAAATTGTCAACAACATCAGCAGGTTACTCGTGCACAATTTGATTTGCTTAACAATACATTTAGAATACTAATGTTCACCAATGTGCAGTAAATTACGGAACGTATTATTCACATAATTATGTTGATTCATTCGTTCCTGGGACGAAAAAATATATAGAATTAGGAACAAAGAGATTTTTTCAACCATTTTATATTGTTTTTACATTTCTAATATAGAAAGGTTAGGTTATGATAAGCAACCTTCCTTCCATGGCTCGAAAGGTCGAGTGTCATATTCCATTCGAATCATTTCGTGGAAGTCGAACAATGTTTGTGTGTGTGTATGAAACAAAAATGTGCTCTCGCGTTTCTTTGCTTCGATTGTTAGACCAATTTCTACGAATTTAAAGGTCCTAATCTAAACTGGTTAAATATGCTCCAGTATATTCAACCTACATTTCAAGTTGTTCGGTTTGTTTTCGTTGGAAATAAAGAATAAGCAAGATTTATTATATCACAAACACTGCGTACGAGTTCGAGAAAGGTAGCCTCCCCTAGGGTTGCCACCTGCACAGGCCTCGGTCGGCAGAATCGGACCTAAAAGTAGCTGCCGTTCTGCCGGACTTACTGAAAATCTGCCGAGCCGCAGTATGACCGACGTCAAAGACATCATATTAACAAGATATCCAGCTCTCAAATTTCCCGAACAAATCATTGGCAACATCCTTTTTTGCGAGCATGTCGCCCTCAGGTGAGTCCGCATCGAATCTCATACATAGAAGTATAGGGAAGAGAAATGTCAAATTCGTGCGCGCCAAAATAGCAGGGCTGTGCACCCATACAATTGACATGATATGTTGAATGTGATGCCGTGCGATGGCGTTGTTGAACTGAAGATTGATTTCGCTCCAAGCTGACAGGGTCTGCCGACGTCTTTCTAAAATTCTTATCCCGTTATGGTGCAAAATTATAATCATAGAAAGATTTGAAAAAGCTAGATGAACAGTTTTTCTGTTTAGCAGATAGGACTCGAACTTGTTCACCTTCTACAATTCTTGGAACTGTTCTTCCAATTTTACTATCTTGGGATGTGATAGAAAATTCAAAATTGTGTGTTATTACGCCGGAACTCTTTTTATACTGGTATAAATCAGCACTCAGAGGTCTTGCAGAATGGATTCTACTTTGTCTATAACTCTAATGGCTGGTGAAATTTTAGAACATAAATCATGAAAGAATTTCTGTTAGCTTTCGTTCAGTAGCTTCCGTATTTTCGCCAAACATAAAAGTAAAAGAGCCTAAAAAGTAAAAAAAAAAGAGTAAAAGAGCCTAAAAATTCTACCGAGTAGTATAAACTCAATTTTCGGCTGTTTCAGTTAAGTCCCAAAGAGTTTTGAAATGCAGAAATTTTATAATGCAAATAGAAGGAATAAATTTGTTAATATACTTTGAAAGAGGCCTAATTAGATATAAGTTATCGAGTTTGTTACATCTCATCAAAAAAGAGACGTTGCTCGACGGATACTTTTTTAAGGTTTTACATCGACTCTTGATGAAAGATTTGAAGTCAAGATGGCTTGAACCAAATTTAATTTTGATTAGCCTTCGTTCCAATGGAAAATTAAATCCCACCATACGGGAGCCCAACGTGCACTAATAAGTACTCATTGACTAAAACATTGTTGCTAATCGAAGAACAAGATTACTTGGACAAAACAAGGCACAAATTCCACGCTATCCCTACAGAGTTAACGATTCAAAATTATTCCACTGAATTTTATACGAGTTAAGCTATTAATTTTTTAATGATCTGCTTTGAAATTAACATTCGTTTTTTTATTATCAGTACTTTGAGCACTAGTGCTTTACGAAATTAGAGGTGATCCCAAAATATTGGCACCCTTATATACATTATAGCGGTAAAAATCAACGTGTTTTGTCGGTTACGTCACTTATACAATCATATCTCCGGAACCAAAAGTCACAGCCTTTTGATCTTCGAACTTGATCAATGGCCTAACAATAGCTTTCAAACGGGCCTAGACTTGTTAAAATCGGTTCAGCCATCTCTGAGAAACTTGCGCGGTAAAAAAAAAACAACACGTTTTGTCGGTTACGTCATTTATATCATCATATCTCCGGAACCAAAAGTCATAGCTATTTGATCTTCGAACTTGATCAATGGCCCGACAGTAGCTTTCGAACGAGCTTAAGTTTGTTAAAATCGGTTCAGTCATCTATGAGAAAATTGAGCGTTAAAAATAGCTTCGAAAAGTGCACACACATACACACACATACACATACATTTTCCGATCTCGTCGAACTGAGTCGAATGGTATATAACACTATGGGTCTCCGAGGCTCCGTTCGAAAGTCGGGTTTTCCAGCAATTCTAATACCTTTCTATAGAGAAAGGCAAAAACACCGCAAACATTGCCTGTATGACCTTGCTTCGCATCTTGTAGCACGCCGTGAAGCAAAGTTATTCATTCTCGTACGAGAGCGAACCCTTCATTTCATTGCATTGCCATGGATTGCTTAGGTAATGTGTTAACTGAGACTGAGAGCACAGGCAATTCACCAAGTAAGGGAACTGATCTGCTCAGTAGTGTATACTCTCACGCATCCAGTTTCTTTCTAATATAGGTCTCTCATTCAGTTGTGTCAAGCAAAGTGTTCACAGCGGGTGTTTTTTTGTTGCTTCGTTCGTTTGAGGATTAACAATACAAGCCTTGAACAGAATGATGTCATTGATTAAGTTTGGGAAATTATGTCAAGACTTAACCGACAAATTCATTGCCGTTTCAACCTTCCGAGCGAACGGACGTGCTTTTGTTAACTGCGAAACGTTGAAAGCCAGTGCCGTGTGTGATAAAGCGATCGGATAATCTAAATTGTACCGTTATTGACAATATAATAGCCATTTGTGCTTATTCCTCTGAGAGGTTTTTTATACATTATACAATAGTGCAGTGGATAGACTTTGAATAGTGAACATAGTGCTGTGACCCGGTGCGGTGTGCTTTTTTCCTCTTAGAGGTTTTTTTGCACACAGACACAAAACCATTTGCATTGCATTGCAGCAATGAGCCTCGTTGTGCTTATTGTGGGGAGGCTCATACGGTAAGGGTACTGCAAAGTGTCCTTACTGTAAGGAGAGTCCACATGACCTAATGGCATGTCCCGCGTACAAAGTGCGCAAGGATGGCATGAAACGTTCCCTGAAGGAACACTCCGAGCGTTACTTTGCTGATATGCTCAAGAGTGCCACCCCCCCCCCCCCCTAAACAATCAACGAACATCTATACTTGCTTGTCAACTGACGAAAGCGAGTTTAACGACCCATTGGAAGTTCCTGGTCTCGGAATACTCAATTCTAAGAAAGAATTTCCACCACTTCCCGGGACACCAAAATCCCCAAGTGTCCCTGAAAACCCAACAGAGAACCAGATGGGTGCTGGGCTCATAAAGTTATCTGATGTTGTGGACTGGATTTTTACCACCTTCTATATTTCTGATCCTCTTGAAAGCCTATTTATGGCTTTGCTACCTACAGTTAAAACTTGTTTGAAGCAGTTGACTGCAAAATGGACCCTTCTTTCAGCGATCGTATCCTTCGATGGCTAACTCATCCACCGAGGTCAAAAATTCAATCACTGCTATTCCTTCTATCGATTTAGCCTCCCCTCGATACCCGGTTTTGAAGTTGTCGCATGTTATGTTACAATCAAAGCCAAGGACCTTTGCATTGCTTCCATCTACAATCCACCAAGAACCACGGTTAGATACTGCTGGTTTAGTGATATCATGCAGCTCCTTCCCGCGCCGACGTTAGTTTCAGGAGACTTTAACTCTCTCGGTACGGGATGGGGTTCTCTTCATGATGACAACAGATCAATCGCGATCTATGATATTTACGATAACTTCAATATGACTATTTTGAATACCGGAGAAATCACACGGATTCCCGCACCACCAACAAGACCAACCGCGCTGGACTTATCCCTTTGCTCGACCTCGCTACGGTTGGATTGCACGTGGAAGGTGATCCCTGATCCCCACGGTAGCGACCATCTACCTCTCGTAGTTTCAATCGCTCGCGGATCAAGAATATCGGAGACAATCAATGTTTCCTTTGACCTCACACGAAATATTGATTGGAAATACTACGCAAATTCGATTTCTGAAAAACTAGCAACATCACAAGAACTTCCTCCGGAGGAAGAGTACACGTTGTTGGCTGGCTTGATTCTCGACACCGCGACTCAAGCTCAGACGAAACGTGCACCTGGTGCGAAAACCAGCATCCGACCTCCTAACCCGTGGTGGGATAAAAAGTGCTCATCACTCAACGCGGAAAGATCTTTAGCGTTCAAAAAGTTCAGAAAAAATGAAACACTCGATAATTATCGGAATTACTCGGCGTTAGACAAGCAAATGAATAACTTAGTCAAAGCAAAGAAACTTAATTATTAGCGACGGTTTGTTGACGGATTAACGAGCGATGAGCACTCTTTGGAATACGGCCCTTCGTATGCGCAATCGAAATCACGCGAACGAGGAGCGAGGAATATTCTAACCGGTGGATATTCGATTTCGCTAAAAAAAGTAATCTAAGATATCCCGCGTCGCAACTTCGAATACAAACGAAACACCGTTTTCGATGGTAGAGTTCTCACTTGCGCTCTTGTCGTGTAACAATAGAGCCCCGGAGTTGGGCAGAATTACATTCAACTTGTTGAAACATCTGTCTGACTCTGCCAAAAGGCGTAATATTGTTACAAACGAATTTAGAGAAGTGAGAGCTATCACCATTCAAAAACCTGGGAAACCAGCCTCTGATCACAATTCGTAGCGGCCGATTGCTATGCTTTCCTGTATCCGGGAATTGTTCAAAAAAATGATTCTGTTTCGTCTAGACAATTGGGTCGCGACTAATGGCTTACTTTCAGATACACTATTTGGTTTCCGTAGGGGCAAAGGAACGAACGATTGTCTAGCGTTGCTTTCAACAGATATTCAAATAGCATTTGCTCGTAAAGAACAAATGACATCAGTTTTTTTTAAATTGCCCTCCGCACTCCCCCGCACCAAAAAGCTCACAATTGGAGCTCCCTTGTCACGGACACATACAGACCTCAGCTTGGAATAGCAAAATAAAAAAGAGAAAAAAAAAACCGCGATGATGACAAGCTGAGGTTACACAGATAAAAATATTTTGTGAATTTACATTTATTTTCATGCACATATTTGGAGCAGGTAATTGAATGGAAAGTTACATTACAAAACTAAGCGATTTGTAAATATACAGGCTTGTTCTATGAAAACGTAAATGCATTTCAATGTAATTTTACATCAATCATGGTTTTAAATCAGATTTTCGTTTCAACTGATGTCTGTTTAATAGTACTATTGGTTTACATATCGTGTAAGTTTCATCTTTTCGTTCTGTGTATTACTACTAACGTTATATACTAGCGAAGAGACATTTAACTATTTACACTATGCTAGAGCTCCCAGTGGAATGTAGAATTCCTTTTAAGGGGCTCTTACTAATATTTCAAAGCTTACAAAAACTAACAGTAATTATTTATTAACTAATTCACTAACAGTAATCTATTCATTTCAACACTTGAGCAGGAAAAAAACCCTCTTGAGTAGACTGTGGTACCAGCACTTGCTCAAAAGGGCACAAAAACCTGTATGAATGAATGGGTATATGATGCTACGAATTGATAAATGAATGAATAAATGAATAAAAGAGTTTATGAGTGAGGGAAGTAATGATTGAGTGAATCAGTGTATGAATGAGTGAATGAATGAATGAATGGATGAGTGAATGAATGAGTAGATGATGGAAGGATGAACTGTACAAACACAAAAACACGGTTGATACGATTACAGTATATAGTTAGCTATCTCTGTCTTTAGGTAGCGCTTTAATCTCATATTGAATTCTACCGGATTGAAGGTTTGTTTGAGCTCATCAGGAAGACTATTATATATCGATGGACCGTAGTATGTCATACGAGTTTGACCCAAATTCGAATAAGCTCTCAACTGCCAACGGGTAATGAGATGTTGTGATAAGCATGTGGTTGATGGAGAACTTTGTGCACAAACAAGATAGCCTGCATATCACGAAGTGCCAGGAAAGGTAAGATACAATGTGAAGAATCGGAATAAAGTTGCAATGTTGGATGAAGATATGGGAGGTTGTATATAGTTTTTAGGCAGCGATTCTGCAGTACTTGGATTCTTTTCAGCTTGGATTTCGAGGCATGACCCCATATAATCAATAAGTATTGTATATGAGAATGGATACATGCATAGTAAAAGCAGATCAATGCTTTCCTAGGAACAAAATTGCGAACTTTCCTGAGAGCACCAGCAAGTGAAGATAGTTTGCTTTCAATCACTTTTATGTGACTATCCCAAGATAGTGTTGAATCTAGATGAATTGCTAAGTATTTAAAACTATCAACTTTTTCTATAAATGTTTGACCAATGCATGGGTTCGTGTGATGCGTCAGTTTTTTCCTAGGTGAATGGAATACCATGTATTTGGTTTTCGCTATGTTCAAGGACAGTAAATTAGAGTAAAAGTAGCCCATTAGGATACGTAAGTCGTTTTCTATGCGTGTCACTAAAGTTGATGTGTTTTTGCATGGATAAAAAAGCGCAGTGTCATCAACAAATAATCTCGGAATACCTCTCAGTGTTAGGTTACCAATATCATTGATATATACCAAGAACAAGAGAGGCCCAATATTGCTGCCTTATGGAACACCTACGTCGATTTGGCGTCTTGAGCTTTTCGCATCCCCTATATTTACAAACTGTGTTCTATTTGAAAGGTAATTGCGAAAGATGTCGTTGGCAATTCCTCTGATTCCGTACCGATCCAGTTTCCGCAGGAGAATGTTGTGGTCCAGTGTATCGAAAGCTTTCCTTAGATCCAAAAACAACGACCCAACAATCTGTTTAGAATCGATCTCCTTAATGATACTATCCATGAGCTCAACTATTGCAGTTGTCGTATTGCAGTTATGTCGAAACCCATATTGAAAGTTGTACAGGATGTTATTGGAATTGAAGAAATCATTCAGCCTGGTAATAAGAAGTTTCTCTAAAATTTTGTTGAACACTGATAGAGTTGAAATTGGACGGTAGTTGCATGGATCGTAAGGATTCCCGGACTTAAATATTAAAACAACTCTGGCAACTTTGAGACATCCAGGATAAATTCCGGTAATCAGGGTTTTGTTGAAAGCTTGAGATAAAATTGAAGCGAATGAAGTAGGATTGCTCCTCAAAGTATTCACCGATATATTATCAGGACCAGTAGCTTTTTTGCTATTTAACTCATTTATTAAAGGAATAATTTCGTTCCTTGTAGCTGGCCTCAGAAATATGGAGTTAGAATTACAAGGTATATTGCTAATGGGGTCGATTTTAGTGTTTGGAATACTGGTCGCTAGAGTACTGCCAATGTTTGAGAAGTATTTGTTAAAGACTTCACATACTTCCTGGTCATTTGACGTATGGATTCCATCTGCAACTAGTTTGATTTTTTCTGTTTCCCTTACTCGACCCATAACTGTATTGAGGTTTTTCCACAGTTTATAGTGACAAGTTGTGTTAAGCAAATTAGCATAATATAACTTTTTGCTAGATCTTTTCAGTTTATCAACCTTACTAGTTATGTGCTTAAGTAATTCTTGTAAGTGTAAGTCACCCGGATGTTTACGTACTTTTTTCAGGTAGTGAGATTTTATCTGTATCAGTTTCCATAGATCGTAAGACATCCAAGGACAGTGATTGTTTTTCGTGTTGATGATTTTTGTGTATGATTTGGTGCACTGCAATAGAATTGAGTTGTAAGTGGATATAATATCGGAGAAACACTGTTCAACATCCTCTACTATTGCTATATTATTAATAAACTCATTGAAATCTCTCTCGAGTTTGTTGTAATCGACAACTTTCTTGACAAGAAGCTGTTTATGCCTCTGCATGTGCAATTTTATAGTAGACACAATTAGAAGGTGGTCACTGATGTTGGTGAAAATTGTATCATTTCGCAAGCAAGATGCATCACATGATTTACATATGAAATGATCAAGTACGTTATTGCTTAATGGACGAGTAGCAAAGGTGTTAGTACAAAGGAAACCATAAGATTCCAACAGGCTGCGGTATCGTTGTACAACATTGTTATTGGAAAGGTTGATGGGCACATTCATATCTCCTACTAGAAAACATGGTCTGTTGTCCCTGGACTGAGATATCCAGGATTCCAAGATGTCATGGAAACTAGCGAACTCAAACGAAGGGGGTTTGTAAACACATACGACATCAGAGAGCTGCTCATTTATATTGATTTCAACATGGATAGCATGTAGGCCATCAATGATCTCGTTTTTCATAATGCTATGCGCGATCTCTTTTTTAATGAACACAGCTAATCCCCCATGGAATCTCTGCAGGAAAAGGTGGATTTGTACCCAGGGATATTGTAAATAGAGGTATTGCCATTTTTTATCCATGTCTCCCCAATGACAATGATATCCAAAACAACATCACAGTCATTCAAAAAATATTCGATACTATCAAACTTATCTATGTTATTCATTCCTTTTATATTCCACTGGACTATTCGTAGATCCTTGTTATTCTTCTCAGTATAACTTGTATTGAAGTCAGCAACACTATCATGAAAAAAATTTTCAATCGTACTAGACATTTAAAATAAAGAGAATAAGACAAAAAAGGAACAATACAACAGAAAAACGAAAATAGCATAGAAGTTAATTTATTTTTCTCTTAGGAGAGGGAGAGTTGATAGAGTTGGATAGAGTTTCTTTCGACATCAAGGGGGCATTTGATTCAGTTTCCATTAACATTATATCTGAGAAGTTGCATCAGCATGGTCTTACACCAATTCTGAATAACTTTTTGTATTATCTATTGTCCGAGATTGGTGGTGGCGCGCATGGTGATTTTTCGACAATACGATTCAGTTTCATGGGTCTTCCTCAGGGCTCATGCTTAAGCCCCCTTTTATACAACTTTTACGTATACGACATTGATGAATGTATCAACACATCTTGCACGCTAAGACAACTTGCCGACGACAGCGTTGTGTCTATTATAGGACCCAAAGCTGCCGATCTCCAAGGACCATTACAAGATATCATCGACAACTTGTCGACATGGGCTCTTCAAATAGGTATCGAGTTCTCTACGGAGAAAACTGAGCTGGTTGTATTTTCAAGGAAGCGAGAACCAGCACAACTACAGCTTCAACTAGGGGGTGAAACCATAGCTCAGGTCTTTACATTTGAATATCTCGGGGTCTGGTTTGACTCCAATGGCACCTGGGGATGTCACATTAGGTACAGAGGGGTCTCGTATAACGCGGTACACCGGGGGCGTGAAAAGCGAATCCGCGATAAACGGGACCCAGAGCATATGTGATTTTGACTGATTGGGGCTGTGCACAATTATCTCGCTTCGGTCGAAAGATAGAGCTATACTATCTCCGGCAAACTCGTTGTAGATACTTAGACCAACAATTTAGTGTAGTTTGACCGACAATTTGTTGAGAACTGCTCCGCCAGGGGCGCTTTGAAAAAAGCATGAAATAATTCATATGTTCACAATAGAAAAACAGTTTGAACATGAAATACCACGAATATTTTACTTTCGGTGGTGTCGGTGTTTTCGGAAAGAATGTTCCGGAGGTCAAAACAGATCAAATGGTGTAAACAGTAATTGAAATTTCTCGCATGGCTGACTCTAGTGTTCAATTCAGCGTTCGAAATTCCTGCAACTCAAAATCATGTTGACTTATTAAAATGGTTTCTTCGAGAAGGTTTTAAGGTTCCAATACCTATTGAACGATTGATGAAACAGTTCTTATTGTATCTACAATGTGATCTTCTGTAACTGAATACCATACTTGTTTATGATTTATGATTATGTTAGTGATCTTATCGATCAGTTTTTGAATAAGTTGATGAAGGAGAGACAGATTTTAAAATGTTTTTCTAGAAGGCGTTAGTAAGTTACTAAAGTATTAAGATGAATAAGCTATCGACATCTGGAATCTGAGGAACTTGATAGAGTGAAAACTCGAATTTCATACTTAATGTTTTGATTATTTATACAATTATATATAATGTTAAGTACATAAAATGTGACATATATTGCTCATATAGTTGCATTTTATTTTTTATTTGAATTAAACCTTTTTTTATTGAACAGGGAAAAGCCCAATGGAGTGAAAATTTCATAGTCACACTCTTCCTCAGGCAGTAAATATTTAAATTCAGTTTTTGTAACAAGTGCGGATAACCAATTCGAGATTGTAACAAAAGCTGCTACGTAAACGTAAACACATTTCTGTGAACTGATAAAAAGTAAAAATCGATAAATTTATAACACTCCTGATAGCTGGAAAGTTTGCAGGGATCCCTGCAGGGGAAACTACGAAAAGCAAACCGAAGAAGTTTATTCTGAATGGATTCGATGCGGTGGATGTCGAGTTCACAATAAAGAGCCAAAAAGGCAGTACCATTTTCAAGAATCGCAAAACAGTTCACAATATAGTGTCTTTAGGCAATACATGTTTCGAAAGGTCTTTGTGATACTAAATGTAAACCCTGATACTTCGAAAATTATGTATTTGATGTTATCCTCGAAATTAAGTTTTGTTTACAACAGGACTCTCGAATCCTCTACGGTCGAATTCCGTTTGAAAACATTTCGGGAAACGATATGGTCGAATACGACTGTTGAGCGTTTGCGATAGAAAGAATTTACGAATTATTTTGATGCATACAAAACCATTCTATTGAGACCGCATCAATTGGAGAAAAAATCGAACTGTTTCTGCGGGAATTTGGTATAACCAAGATCTTTGAAAGGATTAATTAATTTAAAATCATTGGCTAATGTTAGTTTTAGGAATTGTTGTGGAAGGTTGAATTTATTTAAACAACAAATAGTATCAAAAATAGTCAAAAATGAAGATATTATTCAAATTAATTATCGTACAGTAAGTTATATCAGTTAGGTTAGTTTTGTTCACTCTGATCGTTCTTCCATTCAATCAATAAGGTCTTTAGTTGTGTATTAGATTGTCTAAGGATGTGTTGCATTTGTTCTCGTCGTTCGATGTTATTATCCAAGGAACAAAAGTTCTCCAATTCGTTGAGCAGCAAAGTTTTTGAGTTGATTTCTTCAGCGTTTGGTTGTGGAATAATAATATCTATATCTTCTGTGTCTGGATCAACATCAGCGACAATTTCTTCTGCCGTAAACAATTTATCAGTGATGATGTCATCAATTTCCTCACGAAGTCACGAGAAAGATGTTCAGCACCCATCTTTTCACCGAAATCCTTAATTTCAGAAATTATTCTTTCGTTCTCAGTATCATCGATTTGTATACCAGGCTCAAAAGAAAAAAAGATGGGAGTAGTTTTTTCCAGCAATTTTTCAACGTTGATGACTTAATTTGAACTAAAGCTGATTGAATGCAATCAAAGCATTTCTTGAGATCAAATTTTTTCCACGAATCGATTATCGATTATAATCGATCACCCTCGAATTTTGTGAAGTGCGTAAATTGATTCAAAAACTTCAATTATATATTCACGTCTCTAACACAACCAAATGAAACGAAAGAAAGAATCTATGATCGTTCTCTCTGTAGTTGTTTTTATATTCTAGCTTTCAACGCTACTCAACTAATATATAATAGTATGTATGCGAGAAAGTAATTCTGCAGAAACACACTAACACAATTACGATATCGTCGCGTAGTATGTGTGCTTAATAGATTTGTTAGAGAATCGCATGACACAAAATCATTTTATGACGGAGGGAAGCACATGAGTTCGCATCATTTTGCGAATCCTCTGAAATAACAGCAATTTTAGCAAACCGAAAAGTTCAGAAAACTATATAGAAACCGCATATTTCGAAGCTTGAGAAATCCCATAAAAGTAATCATATTTCTTATTAAGTTTGTTCGCGACCAGACAGCTATTAATTCCTACACAAGCATTGTAGAAGTAATCTCTACCGTCAACTAGTATAAATCACGAAACAAACAAACATAATTTTCC
The DNA here is from genome assembly GCF_030247185.1 of Malaya genurostris. NCBI lineage: Eukaryota > Metazoa > Arthropoda > Insecta > Diptera > Culicidae > Malaya > Malaya genurostris. The sequence goes on from NC_080570.1 coordinate 122,936,960, forward strand.
CAAAAACTAGCTTTCTAAGTCATCATGATCGCAATAGCGCAACCTTTTATTCGAATACTGAACTACTGTTCACATTATCGAATACTTTTTGATATCCCAAGCAATGTTGAGGAAGATACACTGCTCTTAAATAATCACACACAAACTTTTTTCAATCTTCTAATCAGTTCGTAAACCCTCGAAAAAACGATTCTAATAAATCAAGATTACAGGAATTTCCAACCCAGAATTGTACACTAGCGTCACCAAGTGATAAAAATTTTTACAACTGTTCACACTATTTAATCTGTTTTTACCTCCTCTACTTTCTTTCCGAAAACACCGCCAATCTATATCATCAGGTTTTAGAGATATCATATAATAAATTTTATATCGTAAGATTCTATATATCGTAAGATTGTATAACATTCCTAACAACTTTACAACGAACAAAACCGCTCTATATCTTTTAGTTTTTTTTATAAGAACATAATTCTGATAATTGATATTTGTATTCAAGCACACCAGCTACATCTGATGGAGTAAGTCCGAGTGAATACTTTCGCTGTTTAACAAACTTTGAATTCCCGCATTCTTCAAAATACTATAATTTGCGACTTACTTGAAGCTCAAATCGTTTTGTCTGTGTTAAGCGAATGGTTTATATTATGCATTTTTCAAAGCGCCCCTAGCGGAGCAGTTCTCAACTAATTGTCTGTTAAACTACACTAAATTGTTGGTCTAAGTATCTAAAACAAGTTTGCCGAAGATTGTGTGGCTCTATCTGTCGACCGAAGCGAGATAACCGTTCACAGCCCCAATCAGTCGAAATCCCATATGCTCTGGGTCTCGTTTATCGCGGTTATCCGGCGATAACGAATCCGGCAACAACGAATACCGGCAAAACCAAATCCGCGTTGTACGAGACCCCACTGTATCTGAAACGAAAATGCCAGGAGAGAATCGATTTTCTTCGTACAATAACCGGAACTTGGTGGGGTGCCCACCCAGGACACTTGATCAGGCTGTACGATATTGTCCGTAATGGAATATGGATGCGTCTGCTTCCGATCCGCCGCGAACACCCATTTCATTAAACTGGAAAGAATTCAGTATCGTCATGGAAGTATGACCTGTATAAACGATGCTTCGGAGCGTGCATCTGCCTTGAACTGACTGAGTTGCTGAAAACTACCCAAAAACGCCACATCAACGTCAGAGCACACCAACAAAGCATCCCAGCCAAGGATAATCTCTCACGTTACAATCTGAAGAACGTGCAGATCCAGAAAACTCTTAAAAATAGGTAAATCCTCACATTCATTTACTAACTCTAAGGGAGTATGCCGCCCTTCTCAATACGACATCCCTTCGTCTCCTCCCTAAAGCAAATGAGCCAAATAAAAATTTTATTATAAAAAAATGGAACAGCAAAAGCAGGGCGACATTTAAATGAAAGCCAATCAAACTCGGATTGACCAGAAAAGATTTCACCCAGTTCCACATACGGGAACACTCGGCACACCTCTCATAGCCACTTTCTGATGTAATGAGACTCACAGTCCCAATTACAAGTTCGCCTATCGCTATTCATCACCAATATTGACTCAAAACTCACAGTGAAATCCATTAAAATATTAGGAACTTTTACCAACGAACTAGGATTTGGTTCGTGTTCGATCTCTCGGAATTGAACCCATTGAATAGCTAGCTTAACTATTGGCTTGAAATAACGTGTGTGAAAAGTTTTGTAAGCTTTGTTGAAAGCTGTGCGATCCAGTAATTAACATTCCCCTCCGCTGGAAATGTAAATGAAAAAGGAATTGTTGTTTGCATGTTTCCTCATTTGAATTGGTTTACCTCTAGCTGCATGGTGGGCATGTGCTTTAACTATTCTGTTTTGGTTTATTCCATGTACTTCAAAAGAAAACTTCAACCTCAAAATTCCGTTGCTCCCGGCAACAGAACAAGGCATTTGGAAAATCGTTTAACCGCTTTTTTCGAATGTGGCATTCCGCTCACGTAGGGCCACAGCTCCTATGTTCATCTCAATATTAATTAGCAGGAACAAATAAAAACGTATGTTGTAACGCTCGATTAGTTTCGCAGTTAAAATCCGGTGCAACCGCCTCATTCACAATTGTTTACTGCAAAAGGAGGTGAACTCTGTCATAAATAATCTTCGGATAACGTCATGTGGCAAATACCTTTCTACCGTGCTAAAACTTTTCCATAAAACGGAGAAAGAAATTCCCGTAATGTTTTCCGATTTCGATGGAATACGTGCGTAGCACACCGACGGCGAGAAATAAAAGCATTCAAATTCATTGTTATTTTCCTTCTATTACCCAGCTGGCACGGCCAATGCGAACACTTTCCCACAGCTTTGCCACCCATCATTCAGGGTCACGATTGTATTTGAATCCTTGGGCATTGTTGGTCGAAACGAAAATGTTCGTCGATTGACGTTTAATGTCGATTGCAGTAGGCCAAATTGGAACAACGTACGTCGGAGAATAAATTGCGACTATAATAAGTACGGAACGGTATTGGCACGATAATGTTTATTATTTATATATATAATATTGAAATCCGCTTCTTCATGAATGAAAATAAAATAAATCATGCATCACATAACCTGCTTCCATACAGCGATTTCCATCCGAGAATAACAATCGTACGATTTTTTTTGGTCCCATTTTTAGGCGAAATTATTTTAAAAGCTGGTGTGCTGAATTCTACTGGGATTCACGAATCGGAGTTCAACTACCTCCCATTGCCTTTCCCTTTCGATTCGTGTGTTTTGTCGTGTTCCAGCGCTAGATTCAATATGTTTGTTTCTGATATTTTCTATGCTATCGTTAAGCCTCAACGGAATTCAAACAGGTTTTAAAGCTGGAACAATTTATTTTATGCTGTTCATTGCTGTTTATTCTAGAAAAGATAGGAAAAAAAGCATACCCTCTCTTGGACGTTCACAGTGAGAGTTCAAACAAGAGCGATTGCGTTATCCAGCTGATGGTTGTTTGCATTGGAGAAAGAGAAAACGAAACGTGAACAACGATGGAGAACATTATATAAAATCAGACATTCTAATGAATAAATGTTATCTATAGTGCTATTAAGATTACTTCTTTGGAAATCGAAGGTGAAAATCATTAGTTTAGTGCAAATCCAGAATAATTTGATAGTGCACCGAACGAGCGCCCCATTTGAAATTCGCACCAAACGAGTGCAAAAAAAGTTAGCATTTGGTTGCCTCGCGTTCGAAAAAAATGTTCAAAAAGTGTTCAATATCGTAAAGAATTCTATAGTTTGGCCCTTCTGAAAACCAGAAACGAATTCCGTAATTCGCGCACAGTGGGAAAAAACCCAACAAACCCGCAAAGAAATCGGGAACCATGGAAAAAGGCAACAAACAAGATTGTTTCTTATGTAAAAAAATCCAAGAAATTCAATGGAATGGTTTTTAATGGCCGCACGAATCGCCATCCTGCTCGTTTTACCCAAAATGTCCAGCAGTTTTAGGGTTTTCTATAGTATTTGTTCTGTAACTTGAAAAGAAATTGAGTGCGGTCTACTGAAATAGCTTGATTTTATGTAAAAATAGCTGGAGAATCGAATGGAAGAGTGCCGCACGAAACGTTTTGGTGGCTATTTTACCCCAATTCCTCCATTTCATGAGATTCTCACTCTAAATCGTCCTTAAATCTTGGTAAAACTTCTTGCAATTTTATTAAATCTAGGTTATCTTATGTAAAAAAGTCTGTAGAATCGAATGCCAGAACTTATACTGGCCGCACGAAACGTTTTGATTACTATTTTACCGAAATTTTAGGACGATTTACAATACGATATCATGAAATTGAGGAATTGGGGTAAAATAGCCACCAAAATGTTTCGTGCGGCCAGTGTGGGTTCTTCTAATCGATTCTTCAGACTTTTGTCGTGAATACGACTTACTTTACTATGGGGTGCCTTTTCAAAATTAGCCATATGGAAGAATGGGCAGAACTTAATCGTGAATATTTCGACTTGTATTAACGGTAGCAACATAATTCTTTCACCATTTCATCAAAAATATGATCAGGAATTTAGGATAATATTTTGAACAGTTTGAGATAACCACAAACAACTCAAAAATTGAGTTTTCTTAAACTTTGAAAACAACGCGGAAAACTCTTTACTTTTGCTTGGCTTTTTCGCGCAAGGACGACGGTTTTGAGGTAGTCAGGCACGTATCTTCAACTGACTGCGTATAAAAGGGGAACCGTAGCCAAAAATCGATCATTTCTTCTTGTGCGTTGGACGGAAGCAGACGTCGTGGGACTAGCAGCTTCGGAGAGTGCACCTTCTGCGTGGTTAAAAACCTCAAACGCTCAGGTCGCAACTCTCATTTGGACTTCAGTCGTCAGGTGGAGCAGTCGTCAATGAAAGCAGACCTTTTGCGTGGTATAAAGCCTTGAACGCTTAGGTCGTGCTTTCATTTGGACTTCAGCCGTCAGGTGGAGCAATCGTCAATGAAAGCAGACCTTTTGCGTGGTACAAAACTTCAAACGCTCAGGTCGCAGAGCCAGTTTCCCTTCGAAGAAGATCGATTACATCATCCTGTTGGTGGTCGTTTGCATACAACGGAAAATGGACAACAATATGAAACATTATGCAAAATCAGCCTTTCTAATGGCTTTAAATGTTACCTAAAGAACTATAAAGATTGCTTCTTTGTAAATCAAAAATTAAAATTAGCAGTGCAGTGCAAATCTACGATAATATGATCAGTTTTAATGTGGAACACATTTTTGTTTTCTATATATGGGTGCAAACTAGAAACCCAAGAAAAATACACGTAGAAATGTGGTCAGGTTTTGAACAATTACAGCTCGATCAATTTTATATCAATTATTAATATCATGTCACCATTTGATTGGAAATATTTCTACGTATTGATTTGAATGTTCATAGCCATGTATTTTGAATTGTATATCATTGAAATGTTGATTAATAGCTAGCAGTGTCCTATTTTGTCTGCAAAAAATCTCCAGCATATCGGATTTCCCTGCCATAGTCGACGGTTTTGAAGGAGTAAGCGATATATCAAAGGGAAAGCATCGCTCTGATTGGTCAATCGATGCAAAAGCGAAGCTGTTGGAAGCACGCAAATCTATAAATAGAATCAAAATTATAGCTAACGTTTCAGTCCTACGCGTAGCATGCTAGAGGTAGGTTGTTGCTAGACAGCAAGACAGAAAGTGCCATTAAACGATTTGAAGCTTTAATTGCTATGCCCTGATCTTGTGTCATGAAAGATTGGATGAAGTCCCATGTTATGTCGTTTCGCCTGAGAAATTGACAACTACCCCAGGGTAAATTTTGAGTGCATAAGACTAATTTCTTATTTATATAAGATGAACTCGATTGATAATGAGAAAAAGTTTATCGCTTCAACCGAAATCGCAAAATGGTAGTAAAGGTAGAGAAACGCTATAAAATTAACTACTTGTGTACAAAACTTGAACACAAGCTTGGCGAAAAGAAGCTTAAATATCGATATCTGTATCGCAATCATGTACAAACATATAATTGCATACATTTCGGCTATTGATGTAATTTCGTCGGCTAAAAAAAATACAAATCATGACAAATATACACCCCGATTCTGCAATCCGACGGATTTGTGAAACGAACAAATCTAAACTTTCGTTCGAGTTCGAATTTTGCATTCTTTCTTCCGTTCGACTTGTATGATTCGATCGACTCTCGTTCGGGAACACTTGAAATTTCGAACACTAACCATCAAAGCTGTCAAAACTACTTACACGTTCTATATTATTTATAATATTAATTTCTTAGTAAACGAAACTGTCACACTTGTATAAACAAATTTTCTAAACGATTCTAAACCGAACATAAGTAATACGTAAGCAAGTCGATCGAGTAATGTTCGAAAATTTAACAACTCGAACGAATGATATTTGAGTTCATACCCAACTTGAACGGAATGCAGAACGGAAATTGCACATTCGATCGGAATATTTCGAATCGATCGACGTACAGAATAGGGGTGATAGTCTATATTCTGGGTTCGCGTTTTCGGTGTTGGTTTATAATAAAGACTAAGCAGACTCCTCGTGCATTTGCGGATTCAAAAGTGTGACGATTAATTGAAAATGTTTAGTTTGTTGACCTATTTCAATTAGTTCATGAGTTACAGAATTCTTTGCGGGTTTTCATAGAATTTTTCCCACTGTGCAGCGTTTTGGTAGTTTCTTTCGCTCAAATATTGAGATGTATGTAATATTGAAATATATGACCGATTGTACGACTTTTGTTACGATTATATTTATGTAATGATTTCTTCTAGGTCAAGGCTAAAATTTACAAATGGAATACAAACGTAATCATCCGTAACCAAATAGTCATTTCCAAGACTCTAAAGCCACTAACGGTCCTTTTCAGGACCCCGAAAGTAACGTAAAGAGCTTATTTTGAAAACTGTTTTAATCTGCCGCTTTAGTTCCTAGAATATAAACGCAATCTTCCGAAACCGAAAGGTCCTTTTCAGGACTATAGAATTTCAAACGTTCAAACGGTATCAAATCAGTTAATATACGTACACATCTCGAATGCAGTCCTACGTCAATCTCGCGACTATGTCTCTGACATAGATCGCTCCAATAATGCGCAGTAATACTCGTTGACTCGTTTTTTTCCTGTGTCGAGATATTCCACCAAAAGTATGCTAGAGACAATTCCAGAAAACTAACGATTGGATTTATCCGACCCATTGAGTCTCTCTAGGCCGCTTTGAAGCACTCGTGCAGATTGAATCCGTCACCGGACTCTCATTATGTTCTCAGGTGTGTTAATAGAGTGGACCCAACATTTATCAACAGTTACCAACCGACGCCAAAAGTTCACCCGGCTGCTCATCCGCTTGCCCAAATACGCTTCCGAAATGCGCTCGCGTTTGTATTTTTGATTTGATGGCTTGGAATCACCAGTGTTTTGCAAATAGCAGTTTATGTTTAACTGCTGAGTGACATTACAGTTCAACATAAACATCCTCTCTGAATGATGAGCGAATGTGAACTTTTCAATACGGAGCTAGCACAGGTAGCAAAGGTTGATTTTTATTTAAATTTCGTTGCGCATATTATACTCCTGTGCGAAAATTTTTTGGAAAGTCCGTTTCCCTCAGTACATGCATACAAATAAGGCCGTGGAGCATCTCGTGAAATATTTTATCTTTTAGTTTCAATTGGACAATAGAGCAGTCATTTAATAATTGCAATGTAGAGAACGTAGGCAAAACTTAATAAAAACTTTGTTGACAATGTTAATACAATGTCAAACATTTTATCGGGGCATTTTCTTTGAATGAAAGTATAAAGAGGAATAATACAGAAGTCATTCCTGCTAAAGCTAAACAATGATGTCTATCATTGTTCTGCAAAAATTTTTTCAGTGTCGGAAAATAACCATCGAATTGTCAAAAATAACTCGACCGTCAAATTTTAATTAGAAGTTGCAATACTTCGCGAGATGATCTACAATCCGAATTATTTTAACACTTAGTTATAATTTGAAAGTTGACTGATTTCGAATTTTGAAGGATGGAAAGTTATTTGTTTTTAATTGCACTGAATACAAAATGATCTCAAGAGTTATTAAAGACTGTCCCAGAAAGTATGGACGACACCAAAAACCGCTGCCATTTCGCAATGGTTCAGAATCTGTCAATTTTTATGGCTGCATCCTGTTCTTTACACTGTTCTCTAACCACTTGTGCAGTTGTTTATTCGTTTTCATTAGTTTCTTTCGAAATGCGTGGACTTTCAGCAGAACAACGTCGAAAAATTGTGTACAAATGGTGCACAGAACGCGGACTGTCACTGAGAAAGATAGCAAAAATGGAAGTAGTAAGTGAAAAAGCCGTGCGAAATGCAATCAGGAAGTTCGGTGAGGATAATACCTTTGTGGATAAACCGAAAACGGGTCGAAAAAAAGGTCCTGCTAACCCTCAGTTGGATAAACGTATATTGAAGGCGTTGGAGCAAAAGAAGGAGGTTTCAGTTCGGGATGTGGCCAAAAATGTGGGCACTTCGAAGTCAAATGTTCTTCGTGCTAAAGAACGTTTGAATCTTCGAACCTTTAAGAAGCAGAAACAACCAAAACGTAGTCCGAAACAAGAAGCATCGATCAGGCCGAGGGTTCGAAAGCTGTACAATACGATTGGAAATTTGAACTGCATAATCATGGACGACGAAATCTACGTGAAACTCGATTACAAATCCTTGCCGGGACCACAATATTATACGGTGCGATAAGGGCAAGTGCTAAACCAGTTCGAGACATCGATTGAAGTCGAAAAATTTGGTAAGAAAACTATGGTCTCTCAAGCAATTGGTAGCTGCGGTAAGATTTCGAAACCCTTCTTCACCACTGCTTCAATGAACAGCGAAATATACATCAAGGAATGTTTACAAAAACCACTTCTAGCCAAGATTCGAACCCAAAAGGATCCTGTTGTCTTCTGGCCAGATCTTGCTTCTTGCCACTACTCGAAATCAACGGTAGAATGGTATCCCGGGTAGGTGTAAATAACAAACAAAGGTCAAAATAATAACAAATTTTACCATCATATCTTGGCTTGATGTTTCTGTGTTGTCAGAGCGATACTTGATATTTTCGTGATATTTCATCAAGGGATCAAGACATTGTATAATATCTGTTCAACATCAAAATTAGTTATAATATCTTATTTCGTTATTGATGAGCTATTTCAATTTCATTAAGTAAATTGATCCAGTAGTTTTATCTTCAAATAAAATACCATTGAATAAACTGCATCAGAATCAGATAAGAGAAATACTTAAGATATTACTCTATTCTAAATGCTAGATTATAAAATAATTACCAAATTCATCTTCTATATATATTTTGTTCTTGGTTTGATATTACAATGACAGAATTTTTCATTTTGTTGCTATTTTCTTATGCAAGCTTTGATATGATTTTTGATGTTTTAACTCTTATTTCAAACTAAATAATGTTAATTTCTACCATTGAGATGTTTGATTTTAATGACAGAATTTGGTATTGGTTTGCACATCACTTCTACCCGGGTATACTAGCAAAAATTTCGTCCCAAAAGACATGAATCCACCAAATTGCCCACAACTTCGACCAATTGAGGAATTTTGGGCATTAACGAAGGCACATCTTAGGAAACATGTCTCGGCAGCCGAAACCATTCAACAATTCGAAAAAGATTGGAAAAAAGTGTCAAAACTTGTCGCCAAGAAGTCTGTACGGAATTTAATGTGAAACGTTCGCAAGAAGGTGCGCCAGCTAGTCTACAATGGCTAAGAAATGTTGAGAATAATATTCTGTTGTTGTAGTCTAATATTATCAGTATATCGAATAAAATTTGAATATCTAACACTTGTGAATTATTTACAGCGAAATCAAAGTGCGTCCATATTTTCTGGGACAGTCTTTATAATTGCAATACAGAGAACCTAAGAACATAATCTTCGAGGAAAACTTACTTCGTTTGACAATGTTATTGTTATTGAGGTTTCCATGACTGAAAGTTAAAAAAGATCACACGGAAGTAGTTTTCACTAAAGTTCTATAATTGAAATTTTTTTAAATTTTTTTTTGTCAGTGTCGGAAAACAACTATCGATCTGTCAAAAATAATCGTAAATGCTTTAGAGCAGGGTTATTTTCGACAACGACAGAATTACTACTCGACTATCAAATTTAAACTAAGACTTGAAATAAATAGCCTTATAATCAATGCCCAGCGGAGGACAAATTAGGAATCGCTAGATGATACCATTTTATTTATTCTGGTATACGATTAAGCACATTTCGGAAGACAATTCGATTGAAAAGTGCGTCGATTTTTTATTTGATTCGTGTGTCTTTATAACGGGTGATTTTTTAAGAGCTTGAGAACTTTTTTAAACAATAAAACGCATAAAATTTGCAAAATCTCATCGGTTCTTTATTTTAAACGTTAGATTGGTACATGACATTTACTTTTTGAAGATAATTTCATTTAAATGTTGACCGCGGCTGCGTCTTAGGTGGTCCATTCGGAAAGTCCAATTTTGGGCAACTTTTTCGAGCATTTCGGCCGGAATAGCCCGAATTTCTTCGGAAATGTTGTCTTCCAAAGCTGGAATAGTTACTGGCTTATTTCTGTAGACTTTAGACTTGACGTAGCCCCACAAAAAATAGTCTAAAGGCGTCAAATCGCATGATCTTGGTGGCCAACTTACCGGTCCATTTCTTGAGATGAATTGTTCTCCGAAGTTTTCCCTCAAAATGGCCATAGAATCGCGAGCTGTGTGGCATGTAGCGCCATCTTGTTGAAACCACATGTCAACCAAGTTCAGTTCTTCCATTTTTGGCAACAAAAAGTTTGTTAGCATCGAACGATAGCGATCGCCATTCACTGTAACGTTGCGTCCAACAGCATCTTTGAAAAAATACGGTCCAATGATTCCACCAGCGTACAAACCACACCAAACAGTGCATTTTTCGGGATGCATGGGCAGTTCTTGAACGGCTTCTGGTTGCTCTTCACTCCAAATGCGGCAATTTTGCTTATTTACGTAGCCATTCAACCAGAAATGAGCCTCATCGCTGAACAAAATTTGTCGATAAAAAAGCGGATTTTCTGCCAACTTTTCTAGGGCCCATTCACTGAAAATTCGACGTTGTGGCAGATCGTTCGGCTTCATGATGAAATGTCAGAGCATACTGAGCAAATAATAATGCATGAAAATCATAACCTCAAAAAATCTGAGCAAATACTAATGCATGAAAATCCTAACCTCAAAAAAATCACCTTTTATCACAAATACGCACCCACAAACTACGCGTGATATTTGATAAATTTTTGTTTCTATCGTTCGCCCGCTAAAGATATATGATATAGTAAAATCTCTATTTCTTTCAATTGTTAAATAACTCAAAAACTAATGACAACGTTTATACTATATTTACACTATGAGTTAAAACAAGTTTTAACTCTGATTTTATGTTCTAAGCAAAATAACATGTTTTACTTTTGCAGAGCAAAATAACATGTTTTACCCTGCTAGCATTTTCCTTCACTTTTCGACTATGTCAATTGACAAGCTGTTCAACAACAGCAGTTTTTCATCAAAGTAGCCATGTAACCATAATAAAACAAAACTGTTAACTGGTACCAACGTTGCCAGGTATACCGATTTCTCGAAATTAATACAGATTTTTGACCTCTATACCGCAATACAGATATGTACTCCCAAAATACCAATAATTCACGGATCATACAGATAAGTATCGATTTTGGTTTTTAGCTTGAATAGACATGAGAATAGGTTGTCGAGGGACCTTTTGTTTGCTCTCCTCTTGGTGACACAGATACAGATTTTTGGAAAAAGGACCTGGTAACGTAGACTGGTACAACCACTTTTGTTTTTTAAAATAAAAGATGACTTTTTTGGTCATTTGCTGCTCAAAAATAATTTATTTCTCTTAAATGGCCAACATTTTGAAGCAATAAATCTTGCAGGTCCTCTTCTTTTTCAACGCGTTACTTAATTAATTCGATAATTTTTACACTGAACCAAATAAATATATCAAAATCAATCTGTTATATGAAACACTTTAAGATTGAGATATCGTATTTTAAGAACGAATTGCTAAAAATAGGTTGGATTAAACAACACAATTATGTTTGCTATGAGTGCTTAGTCTTAAATTCGTCTAAAACTGTTTTTCAAACTCCTTTGCTATTACACATCCGACCAATAAAAAAAAATTTTTGTTGAAAAAATTACAAACATTGAAATGGGGTTTACCGGATTTTCTAGAATCATTCAGGTAAATAAGATCTGAACAAGGATGGCTTTTATCGTATCTCTACGAACTCTTCACACGATTCAATCAGTGCCATCAAAGAGAGACGGATATCATCGCAGCAACAGAAAACCGGCATGGACACCAGTGCGAGAGCGAATTTCTATCGATGACCCGTCTGAGTATCTCGAGTTAGCACTCTGCTGTGAGGATTCTCTCTGAAGCAACAGACGGTCGCTTATTCTCTTTTCGCGATCGGATTCTATACGGGCAGTTGATAATTGCGATAGAATCATTTTACAATTGTCGCTTATTCTAACTATGTGCATATAACCTTTGTACAAGTTGAGTCTATGAAAATGTATGTGAATGCTCCACACAAAGGATTTGAACTATTGGAAACTATTGGAAGTATGAGAATCATCAAGTCGATTCATCGATTCGATTTTTTGCGATAATTGTCAACTTGCGATTCTCTCTTGGTGAATTCCACACAGCACCGATCATTGCCAGACTGTATCTATTTTGGTAAGGGCCGTGAAATACTCAGAGTATGAAGTAAAGCGAAGAAATGTAGAAAAATTCTCTCACGATTCATGCATTGAGAGGCAGCGAGTTCTTGTAGCATCTTCTACCAGATTGAAAATGTTGTATACAATATAGAGAAATATCGAGCCGCTTTTTGCCAAATTATCGGCAATCACCAACACTGGATCTGAGAATTCGTTAGCATAGCTAAAATTGCGAGGGTGTGCCAACCAGTAAGAAACAATATGGAACCATATCTGCATAACAGTTCGGCTGAAAAGTTCGTATCGTTTAATAGAAACACACATTTTTTTGCCAAAATTCGTTTTTATTATTCAACATAATTGCCATCAGAGGCGATACAGCGATTATAACGATCTTCCAACTTTTCGTTACCATTTTTCTAGTACGATTTGTCCTTTGCCTCAAAATAGGCATCAGTTTCAGCGATTACCTCTTCATTGCTTCTAATTTTTTTACCAGCGAGCATTCTCATGTAGTTATGATGGTAAACAGCCTTTCATTATCAGATGTGACGAGGAACGTCAAAATGAATACGTTACAAGCAGATATACTTTTTAGGATCTCAGAGATTACTAAATATTTATTTATAGAGAGAAGGGTATTTTAAATGTCCTTAGAAAAGGGACCAACCATGAAACTGACCCGATTAGACGAAAATACCGTGAAAATTGAAATGATTACTGTGATATCTGAGATGGAACACTAGCCGTGAACATGTACGGAGTATTGTTCGATCGGGTTGCCGTCTAAGTTGTGTTTTAAATATTTGTGGTCACTATTCCAGGCCTTGGTAGGAAAGTGAAGTGGCTGCATCACCTTTCTACATGAAAAAGAGAAACATAATATTTTGTAGTGTGAAATCCTATCGAAGATAGTTTTGGATAAAACAAATTTGTTATAATGTGTTCAAAATAATATGCGTTCTATACTGTTTGTTTTTTTTTTCACAAATCAACGAAAAACACATGTTGAATCAGCAAAAATATGTCCGATTTGCTGTTTCAATGCAAATAATTTGTTATTTGAACGCAAGCTTTGAGTTATTTCAGACGTTTGTTTATTTCAAGCCAACAGAAAATGATACGTTATAAACACAAACAAATTGGTATGCAAAATGGTGATAGATGAATGAAAAATTTGATGTTTTTTCAAGAAGTTTAAACATTTCTTAAACTGCTCTCTCGGAGCACTGACACCACTCGTGCGAACAACTTTCGTCATAAAGTTATAATGCAACAAATTCTTGCCATTCCATAAACCGGGAAATTTCCAAAAGAGTCTCAAATTCATTGAGTATATGCTTTCATCAACGTTTACAATCTTCAAGACAAAATTTTCTGTGCATCACCTACATTTGATCTTCGATAATGTTACTACGCAAAGGAAGACTACTAGCGAGGACGATGATAACGTAACGTGACGATGTAACCCGTTTCCAACCACGTTATGATAAAACGTTCGTCATACCACCTATATAACCCAATCATTCAACAGGTTCGGTCAGCAACGCAAAAGAAAAATTACAGTCGCAGTACTGTTGTAAACAGCGTAATGCCATCGTGCTTACGACACAATTGTACATATCTAAATTTCAGGTTTACTTCACCGGATTCCGCGCAGTCCAGCAGAGTATGGTATGGAAATCAAAGCACTGTAGCACTCAAATTGTGTCTCAGTCATTCATCATTCAGAGAAAAAATTCTTAATAGTTGTCAAACATGAGACAGCGGAGCAGAGATGCCAGATATTTTCATAGAAAATCTGTATTGCTTTGTATGCAAAATCTGTATTAATCTGTATTCACTAATAAAATGAAATTCTTACAACAAAATGACGCTAAAAGATGTTATTCCAATAGATTGTGGTTGTAGGATGGTAGATTCAATCAGTCATTGCCGCGCTCACAAGAATATTCAACGACGAAATTTCATAGTTTTTTTTTTATTTATTTTATCCACAACAATTGAATTGTAATTCCATATATTTATCTAGTTGGAAAATGTTGACTTCATAATTTGACATGAAATTTCAACGCCCAAAATGCAACGTCAAGTCGGGTCATACAGCTCTCAGTTTGACAGTAAAGTTTCATGATGCCATTACATCCTTGAATATCAGTTCAAATTGGTTTCAAATTATAATATAAATGGATTTCACAACAGATTTTCATATTGTGATTTGTCCGTTGATTGATAGACTTTTATTTCGTCACTGGAATTGAATACTAAAAGATTGCTCAGACAGAAAAGTTTATTTTTTAATTTTTTTTTCTTTTTTCGATATTTACCTAACCAGAGATAGATCTTTGTAGAAACAGAAAATGAAAACTATAGAATGATAGTACTCAAGGCAGAGCAAGGACGTGAATATATACAACGGAAAGGAAAAGCCAAATCTGGAGAATACGGTGGATGAGGGAGCAATTCGAAGCCCAATTCGTTCAATTTCAGCATGGTTTTTATCGACTTGTGACACGGTGCATTGTCTTGATGAAAAAAAACTTTTTTCTTCTTCAAATGAGGCCGTTTTTCGAAATTTCGTCCTTCAAACGCTCTAATAACGCTATATAATAGTCACTGTTGATGGTTTTTCCCTTTTCAAGGTAGTCGATGAAAATTATACCATGCGAATCCCAAAATACAGACGCCATAACCTTACCGGCCGATTGTTGAGTCTTTCCACGCTTTGGGTTCGGTTCATCGCGTGCAGTCCACTCAGCTGACTGTCGATTGGACTCCGGAGTGAAGTGATGGAGCCATGTTTCGTCCATTGTTATATATCGACGAAAAAAATCGGTTTTATTTCGATATAACAGCTCCAAATCATCAATTCGTTGTTGTTTTTGATCGATTGTGAGCTCACGCGGCACCCATTTTGCACAAAGCTTTCTCATATCCAAATATTCGTGAATAATATGTCCAACACGTTCCTTTGATATCTTTAGGGTGTCAGCTATCTCGATCAACTTCACTTTACGGTCATTGAAAATGTTTTTGTGGATTTTTTTCACGTTTTCATCGGTAACAGCCTCTTTTGGACGTCCACTGCGTTCATCGTCTTCGGTGCTCATATGACCAGTACGAAATTTTGCAAACCACTTACGAATTGTTGCTTCGCCCGGTGCAGAGTCTGGATAACACTCATCAAGCCATTTTTTGGTATCGGCGGCACTTTTTTTCATCAAAAAGTAGTGTTTCATCAACACACGAAATTCCTTTTGTCGTGAATACGACTTACTTTACTATGGGGTGCCTTTTCAAAATTAGCCATATGGAAGAAAGGGCAGAACTTAATCGTGAATATCTCGACTTGTATTAATGGTAGCAACATAATTCTTTCACCATTTCATCGAAAATATGATCAGGAATTTAGGATAATATTTTGAACAGTGTGAGATAATCACAAACAACTCAAAAATTAAGTTTTCTCAAAATTTCAAAATAATGCGGAAAACTCTTTACTTTCGCTTGGGTTTTTCGCGCAAGGACGACGATTTTGAGGTAATCAGGCACATATCTTCAACTGAATGCGTATAAAAGGGGAACCGTGGTGAAAATCGATCATTCGTCATCTAACACTCGATGTGGATAGACGAATAACCTACAACGACTAATTTCGATTTTGTTTTATTTTTTGTCGTGAATACGACTTACTTTACTATGGGGTGCCTTTTCAAAATTTACCCTCTGAGAGAGTGATAAGTTTTTGATCGTGAATATCTATTGTTGTATCTAATGAATCAACATAATTCTGGCGACATACCATCGGATATATGATCACAATTTTATGATAAAATTTTCAGTTTTGTGACATAGTCTCAAATAATTCAAAATTAAACTTTTCTGAAATGTTTGGTATAAACGAGTATCAAAGAGGATAATTCATAAGGCGCGTTTGCCTTTCTCGTATTTTTAAAGCTCATAGCTCAGTGATCTGTGGAAGGATTTATATAATCTAACTACCAATAGAATCGAAATTTTTCAATTTAAACGTGTATAGCAAAAGCATTGAAGTATTTTAATAGTACACTATTGAAAAACCTGTCTCATTTGATCCATGTCAACACCAGCCAATCAGAACGCGTTGTAAGGAAGAGAACAAAATATCTGCTGCTGTACAACAAATCGTCCGGGAAAAATGTTCCGAAAAGTGGTGCATATCGCAGTGAGTTCCTCAATTTGGTCCTTGTGAATGCTAGAAACGAATCCCTACAACATATTGATAGTTTCTTTCAATGAATTATGCAAATCCGAAATGAAATAATCGACATTAAAATTCTGTATGCGGCTATTTTTATAGCCGTTAGGACCGCCCATTAGTGAAAAAGCTACAAACGAAATCACATAAAAGGAAATCTCTTAACAAAAATTCAATCAGTTTGGATTCTATCGCCACTGCGAGCAGATGTGTTTTGTGTCGTCTGCACAGCTAGTTTCGCTTTCGACAAGAGCGATTACGTCACAGCTGCCAGTCATTAGCATTGGGAAAAAACAACGGTGGAGAGCATTGCATAAAATCAGCCGTTCTAATGGCTCTAAAAATTTTCTAAAGAACTATTAGGATTTGTTGTTCGCAAATCGTAGGGAAATATCCTCAGTTTACTGCAAATCAAGAACAGTTTGCTTAGATTTGTGCACTTTTCGCTGTGTGAAATTCACAGTAATCGAGATCAAGTGAAGCCTTTTTTCGCGAAAAATGTTCCAGAGTTTAATGTCGTAGAGAATTACGCAATTTGACTCTTCTGAATGCTGGAAACGAATCCCTACAGCATATTGATAGTTTCTTTCAATAAATTATGCAAATCCGAAATGAAATAATCGACATTAAAATTCTGTATGCGGCTATTTTTATAGCCGTTAGGACCGCCCATTAGTGAAAAAGCTACAAACGAAATCACATAAAAGGAATTCTCTTAACAAAAATTCAATCAGTTTGGATTCTATCGCCACTGCGAGCAGATGTGTTTTGTGTCGTCTGCACAATTAGTTTCGCTTTCGAAAAAGCGATTACGTCACAGCTGCCAGTCATTAGCATTGGTGAAAAAACAACGGTGGAGAGCATTGCACAAAATCAGCCGTTCTAATCGCTCTAAAAGTTTTCTAAAGAACTATTAGGATTTGTTGTTCGCAAATCGTAGGGTAATATACTCAGTTTACTGTAAATCTAGAACAGTTTGGTTAGATTTGTGCACATTTCGCTGTGTGAAACTCACAGTAAACGAGATCAAGTGAAGCCTTCTTTGTTTTTGCGAAAAATGTTCCAGAGTTTAATGTCGTAGAGAATTACGCAATTTGACCTTTCTGAATGCTAGAAACGAGTCCCTTCAGCATATTGATAGTTTGTTTCAATAAATTATGCAAATCTGAAATGAATTAATCAACATTAAAATTCTGAATGCGGCTATTTTTATAGCCGTTAGGACCGCCCATTAGTGAAAAAGCTACAAACGAAATCAGGTAAAAACAAGCCTCTCAACAAAAAGTGAAGCCTTCTTTGTTTTTGCGAAAAATGTGCAAAGGGGAATGCTTGCATAATTCATACAATTGATCAACTAATTGATATTCGGAAGTGTTAAGGAACATGTCAGTTGTTTTCGTATTCACGACATCCAGTTATGTCTCTGACATTACCCACCCGCCTTTTTTTCCATTTTTTTCACAATAACAAAAGTAGCTTCACTCAAAATGCAATATCTCACAAACTAATAATCAAACAGCTGTCAAATTTATACACGTAGCTTTTGAAGGTTGGTACTAACTGAAAATGGTATGGATTTATTTCTAGTGGCGCCCTCTCATAGAAACGATACGAACTTTTCAGCCGATCTGTTACAGTCCAGTGCACAGCCCCGATCTCGTCCACTAAATAGCTTTACCTTTTTTTCTTAAACTCTGATAAAAGTTTGCGAACCATTACAATAGCTCAACCATCATTTTCTGGAACCTAGTCTTCGAATCTGTTCCGAAAATACCCATATTTTAAGGGTTTTTAAGGAAGTCATCATTTTGGATTTCAGAACCACTTTAAACATCGTTTTGTGGCATCTACTCGTCAAATTCGTTCCAAAAATATTCATATTCTAATTTTGTTCAAGGAATTAGCATTAGCATTGGCATTGGAGACCGCTCGTGTGTTGCTACTCCGTTATTGATCAGTACCAATTAAGCTTGCAAGTTAATGTTTTTCTGAAACAACTTGCTTGGGAATAGCTCGTAGTTCCACATTGTGTAAACTGAATTGATTCCTGGCATGCTGATCAACACCGACACCGACCCCGGGGATTGTTCACATGCATCAAATTTTCTTAAAAGATGGCACTTGTCTTTCTGAGTAACATTTGTGACGATACTGTACCTCGAAAACGGATCAGGGTCATTTCGCCGAAAGCCGTTTCGCCGAAAGGGTCATTTTGCCGATTCCTACAATTGTCTTAATATTATAATTGGAATTGATTTAAAATAAACACGAATGATTGATAATACGTTAACGCCGGTTTTTTTGACCTACAATTGTACTTCTTGAATAAAGATTGGCTCATGAACCGCAGGACGGAGTTCCCAAGGAAACTTGTTGACTATTAGTCACTAAGCATCAAAGCAATTGCATAGGTGTATCTACCAAGAAAATGTATGTGGTATGTTCCGTTTACTAAGTGGAAAAATATCTAATGCGGCTTCGCCACATCGATTTTAATCGTGTGCTGTCCGACCTCGCTCCCGCTCGTTCGGACCTAACTAAAGCAAAGAATCCTAGCTTTGAGTAGACCGGGCAAACGAGGCGGTTACAGGTTTGTATGCAAGAGTCCGCCGCTTCCGAAGGCGGGTCGGCGGACAACTCAGCCGGCGTCGCCTCGGCCATCTTGGCTTCGGTTATGTGGCTGCGTCACATCAGTTATACAGGAGGCATAATGATACAAAAAATAAAATGATGTATTTGAAATAACCCTTTCGGCGAAATGACCCTTTCGGCGAAATGACCCTTTCGGCGAAATGACCCTTTCGGCGAAATGATCTATTCGGCGAAACGACTTTCGGCGAAATGACTCACTTTCCTCGAAAACTACGTTTTTAATGTGAAAACAATTAAGAGCATGAAATTAAGCTTTTGAATCTAAATAAAATCGTGGGCATCCAAGAATTATCTGGAAAGCAAATATGGTATGTAATCACTTTTATATAACTATTGAGTGCGGTATGTACTCGTAGTACATAGAACTTTGTAATTAAAATTCAGAAGCAAACCAAAATCTGGGTCCAGAGTTCAGAGCTAAGATTTAGGATTCAGTGTCTAACCGGAATCCTGTTCTTGAGTTCAGTTCCAGAACACATGTTCAAAGCTCAGTTCTAGAATTCAGTATGAGAATTCGTTACCTGAGTCCTGTTCCAGAATCTAGTAACAAAATTGAGTTTCAGAGCTCAGATTTAGAATTCAGCTCTAGCATATTGATTCGAAATGTGATCGTGTTCTAGAATTCTGATTTTTTAATGTCAAAGAAACTGAACCATCAATCATTCGGTTATGTCTCACGACATTACCCACCTATCTGATTTGCAATCAGAAAATCATAGCTCTTCAATAGGTTTGCTCTTTGGGAAGGTCCAAGTGTACAATAACAATCGAGAAAAGGGCGTCTCTTGTTCATGAAAAATAATTGTTACGGTGGTCACTGAATGGCGGTTCTGTAATAATAATGGCTGCTTATAACAGTGGTAATACTATCTGAATTATCTGAAACTTAATACAATTAAAATGGGTTTCCCGAAAAAAAAACGTAAAGAATTAATTTCTTGATAAACTATTAATACAACTAATTTTTACCAATTCCATAATCTTTTTCGCCCCATGGATGTTTTCGCCCGAGGCGGTCGTCTCACTCACCTCACCCTCACTACGGCACTGCCCGTGATGCTCGTGGCACTGTACACCCGCGGTCTCTTGAAACAACGAGTATTGGACTAACATTCCTTCCTTTCCCTCTGTAGCACAGCCTTCGGTCGTAGCCAGCGTCGTTATTGATCATTTAATAGAAAGTTAGGAGTGATTGGGTATTAGGGTGGGACAAAATATTGATTTCAGCTCTACTAAAATTTTCGAGTTCCTTTTGGGTTTAAAGTTTGTATGGGATACAAAAAAATCGGCTTGAGATCAACCTGTTAACTCTAAAAATCAGTGCGTATGTCATTTTTGTAGGAAAAACTCCAACGACTTCCGACATTTGTAGAAAAAGTTATTAAAGGAAAACCGACACAAGGTCCGAACGATGGCTCATTCTTTAATATATCTAGCACCACTGCTGCTAATGATGGTAATATGAAAGAGCTTTCTTTTATTTATGCTATAACGGTTGATCTGAGTTGTTTGATGTCCTGACGATAGTTACACAGCTTAGAATGAAGTCATTTTAAGTGACAAACCACGCTCCAAACCTTACTGTAAAGACACAAATATTTATGTAAATTATGTTTTTGTTTGCATAAAATAGTATCGTCTGTATCTTCTAAACTATAAAAGATAGAGAGTTTGTATAATCGCCAAAGTTATTGGATTTGAGTTTTTCTATAATATTGTAGAATACTCCAAAAACCTATTTCTTCAAATTAAAAAGTTAGACTTTTTTGTTCGTTCTTTTAAAAAAATGACTAGAAAAACAACGACAAAAGTTGTTTATAGATGTTAGTTTTGGAACAAAAGAAAAATGCGGAGTTTCCCATCATCAATCCCACAAACAATCACAAGGAAACAAAACACGGTGCGGCTCCATGAGTTTGACTCTGCATCAGGCGTATGAAGAGACGCGTAGTCCGACTGACGTCCCTCCTGGTAAGTAGCGCTCAGCTACAGTATTTGGGCAACCCTCCAACGACACGGCGGTGAGTCATCTGGCATTCGAAATATGCCTGCAGCACCTTGACCTGTAGGTGTCCAAACTGTCACTGACATTTCCTTTACTCATCCCGTCAAAAGTGTCTCGCTGATGATCGCACAGTTTCGGATTCAACGGAATGGAAAATTAGTTTGTTTTTTTTTGGTGTGAGGTCATTCGATCAAACGCAGGAGCACTTACCGTACACGAATATTGAAATCGTGGGAATCTTGGGGGGTGGGGGGTCGCGATGGTGGTACGCAAAAAATATATATATAGTGGCATCTAAATTATCCTGAATTCAAAATGAGCTTGTGCAAATTTCAGATGACGGTTTTATATGCTTTTATTTTTAATTTTTCTTTTCAGCAGCGATTTAGTTGACGAACCTCCGCCACCGACCGCGGGCGTGCGACGAACGAATGAATGCATGTATGAGCGCAGGTAAATACATAAATCCATCAGCTTACCACACTCTGCTCTGGGATTAGTCAGCACCCCGCAAAGTGACAGATGAGAGAAAAAAAAGTATAAAAATACGGCCCGCCCCGAGAGTAAACAGAAGCACGTTTTCGACGGAGGTTTGAGAATGCAATGCTTTCGCAAGTGATTTAATTCGACTTGAGTTTTCAGGTACTTTATTTTGAATCTGTTGATGTGGGACGAGAATCTTTCTGCATTATGTCATTACATTTGCGTACTGAATTCCGTGTAGAATCGGTGGTTCATCGATGTCGTTTTTGCACAATGTTGCACGGAAAAAAAGTTACAATGATCTACTATTGCGATGCAGTGCTGCACGTGTCCCCTTTTACGGTTTCAACTTTTTTATTGACCTACTTGGATGAATAGATGAATTTTCTCTATTAGCAGCCCTTACACGTGACAATATTATTGTCAATCCAAAGTATTGTCAATACCGTCAATCCAATTGACTTGGTAACTTGAGTCCGCATTTTTTCGAACAAATTAAGCGTTTGAAGCTTCAAATATTGCAACTGAACATTGAAACATTGAGAGAAGAGTACATTGCACATATTTGACAGTTTCTTCTCTGGAGAGAAAGTATTGTCGGATTGATGAGCAGTTTTGATTTTTTGACAATATTTTCGTCAATCCTATGAAGTTTCCATTACACGATCAAAAGTATTGTCAATACTCCTTGTATTGACAATAATATTGTCTCGTGTAAGGGCCGCTATTTACTTGTGTCACAGAGAAATGTAATTGGTTGGTTCGGCATGACAATACTGCACCATTGTGGAATCCTGGCAGTGCTTCTCACTTCCGGCGACGCTGTAAATCGTGTCTATAGGTATTTCGTGAGAAATTCGTCTACCGTTCGGAATTTTGTCAACCAAGGCTGTTGAATCAGTTTTGAATCGGTACGAGTGATTGCGCTACTTTGACACTATTGAATGCATGAGAGTGGATGAAAATTTGAGAAAAACTAGTTTAGGATGTAATGTTTACATATACAAAATTTCGTGGTAATCAAGGGTTCAAGGGTTAACCGTGTATGTGTGTGTGCTCACTTTTCGAAAAAAATTTTTACCGCTCAATTTTCTCAGATATGGCTGAGCCGATTTTCACCAAAATTAGATTCAAATGAAAGGTCTTATGGCCTCATACAATTTTCCTGAATTTCATCTGGATCCGACTTCCGGTTCCGGTTTTTTTTGCCCATCACACTCCCCCACACCAAAGAGATTCAATTTGTGAAGCACCCTGGTAGTGGACGCAAACTAATCTCAGCTCAAATAAAAGAAAAAAATTTTTCTGGCAAAATACTACTAAAAGAAAGTCTTACGTAACAATAAATATAATAATTTAATTAAAAAAGACGCTGAGATGTTTGTATTTTCATGATGTTCAACTTAACATTATAAAAAATATAGCGGAATCCCAGTGGAAATGGTTTCCATTTAAGGGATGCACAATGTACAGATTAATTAAAAAATTATACAAGACTGAATTACTGACAAGAATGAATTAATGACAGTTTGTAAAACATGGAATACATTAAGGAACTACATTAATTAAATATCTCGCTCAGTGTATGCTTAAAATAATACTTCGATCTAGCCTCGAATAAGGCACGGCTGGATGTTCTTTGAATGTCAAGTGGAAGTGCGTTATATTTTATTGGACTAACAAAAAGAATCCTCCTTTGACCAATGTTTGTAACTGCTCGAACGCGAAGCAGGTTGTTACTACGACGTGTAGTTCCAGAGTGAGTTAGAGTTGAAAACTGTGAATACCAAATAAATGAGATGTGAATGGATGTAAGCAAAATAAAAGTTTAGAAGTGCACGCTTAGGAACATATGACTGACCCTCCACAAAATAACGCAGTAGGATGCCACATTTTCCTCAATAGATTTAATATGGTGAATCCAGGTTAACGTGGGGTCAAAATATACACCCAAATATTTGAAGCAGTTCACTTTTTCAATAATATAATGTCCCAAGTTAGGATGACCATGGATTGGCATTATTTTTATTATAGATCGGAAAATCATATATTTAGTTTTTATAAGATTCAAGGACAATGAATTTGCACTAAAATATTGATCTTATATACTTAAGTCGCTCTCCCCTGCGTTTATAATAGCATTGATGTCATTGTTAGGATAAAATAGAGCTGTGTCGTCGGCAAATAACCGCGGAGTCCCTGTGAGTTGCAGATCACCTATATCATTAATATACAAAAGAAATAATAGTGGTCTTATATTGCTACCCTGTGGCACTCCAATGTTTATGGCAGCTACAGTCACCCTCGATGGACACGAATTGTTTTCTGTTTGTCAAGTAGCTACTGATAATAAAAAAAATAAGGCCCCAATCATGTTTTTTTGGTCCATCTCGCTCATTATATTGTCTGCTAATTCCATGATAGCGGTATGTGTGCTAGAACCTTGTCTGAAGCCATACTAAAATTTATAAAGGATACTATGTTTGTCGAGTTTATTAACCAATAGTTTTTCAAAGAATTCGATATAGGACGAAATTTATTACAATCACAACGATCACCAGACTTATAAACAGGAACAACTTTAGCCACTTTGAGGCAGTCTGAACAATCACATTGAAACATTGAGAGAGAATTCTAGCGAAACAAGTTTATAACAAATTGGGATATTTATTTCACATAACAAAATTGGTTTTATATTTGGCTGGTTAGCTGTTAAAATAACAAAAATTATATCTAAAATTGGCTTAGATAACAACTAAATTGTAACATAACTTAATATGTTAATATCAATATTATATCCAAATTTGTTATGAATTCTGTAGGTTTTTCAACTATTATTACCAATTTTATGGTGCGTAAGATTTCACCGTGCAATTCTAAAAATAGATTTTTATGTGCCATACAATTGCATACCTTTAGGCGATTTTGCTTGAAATAAAAAAAGCATCCGGCAATCAGAACCAAATTTTAACCGGGAAGATTGCGATTGCCAATACACACTTCGAATACACGAGACTGTGAAGGTTACCTATGAGTGGAAGGAAATATAACCAATACATGATAAGCGGTGTTTAATAATGAAGCTGAATGTAGATAGTTTTCATTGTCATAGCTTAAGCAGTGTGCCTAAAATTATATATTATACTATTGAATAAAAAAAAAGTTTCCATTGTCGCACACTTCTTGCGTCGCTTCTTTTAATTCAGTGAGTGATCATGTAAGCGGGTTTTTGCGTGGGGTATGTAAACCTGAAATGTTTAAATGGTTATACGCTACAGATTGAAAGTTGGTTTGTCTTTTTTAAACTGTGTATTCCTGTGAATAATGGCATACGTGATAAAGCATGATCGCAGATTGCCTAAAATAGCTACTTTGTCTAAATTGAATGCTGAATATTTCTTACAAGCTATTCGTGGAACTTAGAATTCATTCTAATTTTTGTTCTTCTTTGAACTCGTAGCAGTGAAAGTAATTATACAGTCCCTTACGATAATGATGACATTTACTCTACTAAATATAAAAGTGGCAGTTCAAAACTGGAGGAGGATCTTTTAGCGACGGAAAAGATTAAATGAAATGTAATTGCCATTGTTTCTTACAGGGTAGATTACATGCCATGTTCGTGCATATTTTATCAATTCGCTCAATTTTCTAAATACAATTGTTGTGCGTGTTATATAGATGTGACACGGGATGTACATAGGTTTGATGTTTGCCTATGTATAAAAATATTTTTATATGGCTTAGTGAAAATTTTATATGGATTTAAATCAGTTGACACCAACGGAAATTATTTTGAATACAATACACTTTAGATTCATATGGGATTAGTTTGATTATTTTGTTTTAGATTAGCACTACATTTCTTATACAAAAAAGCACGAAAACCAACCTAAAATTCGATACATAAATCGAGTGAATGAGACAAGAATGTGCACATAATTTTTACGTAGTTAACTGAATCGACATATACGAAATATGAACTGTTTCATAGACCATGATTAGCAGCTACTGGATGTTATACGGCCTCGATTTCCGGTTACGGAATAACGGATTTGTGAAATCTGTGAAAATAGCCACCAACCAAAAGTTTGCAAGTTTCCAGTTAATTTACAAATTCTAGGCTCACAGTGATGATTATAAAATTGTCCTACAGTGACGAACGTGAAATTTGCAATATTGGTCTTATTGTTTTCGATTACACCCAAACTTCCGTTTACGTAAACTTTTTCTACGTTACCTCTTTTTACGGAACAAATTCCAAATAACGTAAACTTTTTTTACGAACCTACTTCCTAAAAATAGGTTTTTGCATACAAGAAAAAGGTTTCCGGTTCATTTATATTCCACGGAAACTACTACAATATAAGTATTTTTGGAAATGGTTTGACGAGTAGACCCATATTTTAAGGGTTTTTATGACATTTCAATGAACCGGAAGTCGCTATCTTGAATTTTAATGCTATTTAGAACATCCTTTTCCTGCATATACTGATGATTTTCGTTACAAAATTATTCATTATATTATACATACCCAATAACCCATTTACATAAGAAAAACTTTTTTTACGTTGAAAATTCCAAATAACGTAAACTTTTTTTACGTTGAAAATTTCAAGTAACGTAAATTTTGTATACGTTATTATTCGATTTACTAACCCCCAATTATAACGTAAATTGAGGTTTTGGGTGTAATAGGTCAATTTATGTTGATGACCAATTAGATTTGCTTCATTCTAACCGATCCCGGATTCCGAGAATTGTAGAAAGACTACTAATTGCACTATAATAATGCAAAAAAGGACAAAACGAACGACACATATAAACTCATTACTAAAATATATTGTTTTTATATTAAAGATAGATGAACATTTTTTAAGCGAGTGCGCTTGTTAAATGTAAGAATTATTCATGACTATTCTTTAATTCGATAATTCATACTTAAATCCTAGAGACCAATGGCGGAGTGTTACTCTTCTCGAAATTTATATAATTTTGCTCAGTTGGCATAAGTGTAGAGTAACTAATTGTATTCCAAATATCTGACCTATATTGGAATATTCAAGAAAATTTTTGTGGATATTCAAGAAAATTTTTGTGGAATCAGCTGTTTCCTAACATAACTTCAGTATTCAGCAATTTGCGTCAATATTTTGAATAATTTTGTCGTATTTTTTTAAAAAAGTGATATGTTTGTTTACCTCAAGGTGCGTTTTATCCCATCTTTCCATGTTAGATGTCAAGACGATAAACAATAATAAATATTTGACTTTAATAGTATACGTTTAAAGTAATTGTGACAGACTGTGTTATAATATTGATATTGTGCGTTATTATAAACCGACAAATATATTGTATAGATAACTGAACATATCACATTTTGATAAAAATAACAACTGTTAAAATAATTTTGTTATTATTTTTGTTGGCTCCTTGGTCCTGGCCAACACCGAAACGATCGTAACCCACCTTGTAGACTTGCGCTGACGTGTAGTGATGTACGCCGTTACTGCCTAGTCAGCCTCGTACATTTTGGTTATTGGACATCAGAACATCATGGATAAAACTCGTTGATTGTAGATAAATCACAACACAGTTTATTTTGCACTTAACTAATGAACTGACATGCAAATTTATTTGGCTTATACTACTAGTAATTTTATTTGGACTTAAGCTAACACATAATTAAAATTTATTGAACTGTCTTCCCTTGCTGATGGACTGCCACCGAAATATACCTCCGATCGCCGATCGATGCAGTAGTCGGCTTTCTTGTGCGATGTTTTCCGCTATTTCTCTCTTCGTTGATGATCGTTGATCACAGCCATATCTCCGTCGATCGTGGCGTACTATCACAGGTCCGATTAGTATTCGGTTTACGCTCATGCCGATAAAAATCAAGTTTGTTGTATTGGTTGTATAGGTAGTGGACTGTACTCGATGACGATGCCAGGGTTGTAGTTCAATGCGATCGCACTCCTGAACATCCTCACCTACCCAGAAATAGCAGCATTTCTGAAAATAAACAAAGAAAAGCTCCTCTTCGACGATGACGAGGTGTGGGAAGGTTTGACTATGGAACTGCCTTTTCGTTGGATGTGCTCTCGTTGATCTCATCATGCTCCCCAATAGGCAAAAGGCACACCTTCTCTACTGGTCTGGTAAGTAATCCAGTGGTAGTTTTCAAAGTAACCACTCGAACAACATCATCGTCTCCAGGGTGTAACTTCAAGATTCGTCCCATCTTCCATCGAAAGGGAGGCTGATTATCATCCTTAATTATCACTAACTTTCCGACTTCAATTTTTACTGGTGGACGCCAGCGTTTTACTCTGCCTTGCAACTGGGATAGATATTCTCTTCGCCATCTAGTCCAAAATTCATGCAATTTTCGTTGCATAAGCTGCCATTGTTTCAAGCGATTGATTGGAATGTCTTGGTAGCTTGGTTCTGGTAAAGCATGCAACGACGATCCTACCAGAAAATGAGCTGGTGTTAGTGGCTCTAAGTCTCTCGGATCCTCGGAAGCAGCAGTGAGAGGCCGAGAGTTCAAGCAACCTTCGATTTGAACGAGCAAAGTGTTCATATCCTCCGGTGTGACTGGATTATCTCCGATGACTCTCAGAAGATGATGCTTAGCAGAACGAACGGCTGCTTCCCACAGCCCGCCGAAATGTGGTGCACTTGGTGGGCTAAAGTGCCATTGGATTCCTTCTTCCAAACAAAATTTTGTTACCTGCTCACAGTGCCGATTACCTTTCAGCAGTGAGAGAAGTTCTTGGATTCTATTACGGGCGCCGACAAAATTCGTACCGTTGTCGGAGTAAAGATCTGTGCACTTGCCCCTTCGTGCAATAAATCGTCTAAGTGCTTGTAGGAACCTATCCGTAGTTAGATCCGACACTAACTCCATGTGTACTGCTTTCGTACAAAGACAAACAAATATAGCAATGTATGCCTTTACTGTTCCCCGTCTGGGTACAGGTCTCAGGTAGATCGGCCCGCAATAATCTACTCCTGTCCTTGAGAACGGGCGCGACACTGTTACCCTGGCGGATGGCAATTCCCCCATGAATTGCTGTATCCTGGTTGGTTTTACTCGAAAACATTTGTGGCATTTATGTACAATGTCTCTTGCCATATTTCTCCCGCGTAACGGCCAAAAACGGAGTCTTACGACACTCAGCAGTAACTGTGGACCAGCGTGCAGCAATCTCTCGTGGTAGTGCTTCATCAACATCCGAGTTAAACGATGGTGAGACGGTAGCGCAATTGGGTGTTTGGTATCCTCCGATTCGTGCGAGTGATTCAAACGTCCGCCTAACCTGATGAGACAATCCTTGGCAACGCCAGGATTGTACCACCGTAACGCTGATCGTCCTGATACTGGCATTCCCTTTGCCAGAACTTTCAATTCTTCTGCGAAACCTTCCAATTGTATACGACGGAGAATAACTAGTTCTGCTTCTCGCAGTTCAGCAGTGGTTATAAATCCAATGAAACGATCCTCTTTTGGAGTGCGCAACAATTTCATGAAACGTAGCAGTATAGCGGTTCGCCTGATTAAGTTCGAATATGATGAGAACTTACTGATATACCAGTCGTTAAATTCCGCTACCGATGAGCATGTTGTAGCGATTGTGGTACGACGCCGCTCATTATCTCCTTCGTCGCCAGTGAAGTTTCCAGGAATCTTTGGCCACTGTTCACAAGCTTCTGTCAGCCAGCTAGGTCCTTTCCACCAGACAGAGTTATCGAGAATATCGCGCGGAGAGATTCCTCTGGAGATCAAATCAGCTGGATTATGTATTCCTGGTATATGCCGCCATTCTGCTCCTTCTGTCAAGTTTTGTATTTTTGCAACCCTATTTGCAATATACGTGCTCCATGTTGTGGGTACAGCGCTAATCCAGCGCAGTACACAGGTAGAATCGGTCCAAAACCTGACGGTAGCTTCGATTCCAATAGCCTTTTGAACCTTCTCGAATAACTGAGCGGACAGAAGCGCTCCGCAGAGTTCCAACCTAGGAATTGATTGGCTTTTTAAAGGCGCAACCTTAGATTTAGAGGTTAATAAACGAACTAACACTCTCCCTTTTACGTCTTGGCTTCGGATATACAAACACGCTCCGTATGCTTTTTCCGAAGCATCAGAGAAACAATGGATTTCAATGGATATAGCATCGGGTAAAATTACGCGTCGTTCGATTCGAATTTCATTCAGAAGTGGTAGCTGGGAACAGAACTTTCTCCACCTTTCAGCTAATATCGGGGTAACCGGCTGATCCCAATGCAATTGATGTCCTGCGTTATCTCTTAGAGTCCACAAAATCTGCATAAATAACTTTGCAGTCGTTATGGCAGCACCAATCAGTCCTAAAGGATCGAAGAGTGTTGCTATTATCGAAAGGATGCGACGTTTGGAGAGCACTTCTGTTTGAACTTGTTCTAATGTTGGAATAGTGAATTGGAATCGGAAAGTATCCGTGCTTGGATTCCAAATGAGTCCTAAAGTTTTCACGGCGGGATCTGGATCTAAACTGATTCCGTTACCTTCGCGGATTGCCAAATCGTCCTCGGCGATTCCATCCAATACCTTCGTGGAATTCGACGCCCATTTTCTAAGCCGAAATCCACCACAACTCATCATTTCCGTCAACTGACTCCTAAGTTTTACAGCCTCATCGACGTCATCCGATCCTGTTATCACGTCATCCATATACGTGTCCCTAACAACTGCCTTCGCCGCTAACGGAAAACGTTCCTTCTCGTCAATTGTTAGTTGTTGCAACGTACGTGTTGCTAGGAATGGTGCCGGTTTCGTGCCGTAGGTAACCGTATTAAGTTCATACGTAGCTACTTCCTCCGTAAGTGACGAACGCCAAAGTATACACTGCAGATATCTTTCTTCCGGTTTGACATAGATCTGCCGAAACATTTTCTCGACATCGGCTACCATCATGATCTGTTTGGTACGACAACACAAAATAATTGATCGTAAATCCTCCTGGATTACTGGTCCTACCATTAGTGCCTCGTTCAAAGACACTCCCGACGAGGTTTTGCACGAGGCGTCAAAAACCACTCGGAGCCTGGTTGTTGTGCTAGACTCCTTAACCACCGGATGATGAGGAAGATAGCATCGGTTTACGGTTCCTTCAATATTGCTATCAATTTTCCGCATATGTCCCAAATCACAATATTCATTCATGAATGAAACATACTGTTCTCTCAAGTTGGCATCCCTTGCCAACCTGCGCTCCGTTCCCAGGAGCCTGCGATAGGCAATGTTCCTAGAATCGCCGATCCGTGCAAGAACAATTTCATCTATTGGTAAAGAAACGGTGTACCGCCCATCCGAATTCCGCTTAACTGTTTGTGCAAATATAGCTTCACATCTCGCTTCTTCCGGAGAATAGTTGACTGCTGATCCTATTTCTTCGCAATCCCAAAACCTCGCTACCAGCGAATCCAGATCCTCCGAAGAAGAAGCATTGCAATTAATTTGTGGCGATTGAATGGACAAACCACCACACACCACCCATCCAAACACTGATTCGTTCAATGCAGGAAGTTGTTCTCCCAATGATATTTTACGACCTGTCACGAAAAAGTCGAAAAACGCTTCAATACCTAGTATCATGTCCACGTCTTTAGACACACAAAACGAAGGATCTGCCAATTCAACGTTTCTAGGAATGGCCCATCCAGCTGGGTTGATCGTAGCTATAGGTAAATTCACAGTTACTTTTGACAACACGAGAAAACTTAGTTCTCGTGAAAAATCGGAAACTCGTGACTTGATCTTAGTAATAATCCGCTGTTTGACTCTAGTAGCAGCCTGGCCTATACCGCATACAGAAATATCCACCCGTTGCCGTTCAACTCTAAGCCGTTGACTCATCCGTTCCGTTACGAAATTACTCTCTGATCCCGAGTCTAGAAGCGCACGGGCAGGGAAATGTCCACCGTTATCATCCTCGACAACGACTACCGCGGTAGCCAACAGTACCTGTGATGAAATACACGATTGGGCCACGTTAGCTAAAGACACATTAGCGGTATCAAGTGTGGACATTTGAGAAGAAGAAGAAGATGATGATGAAGCTGGTGTATCCTTGGTAGAAATGACAGTTCCATGATTTGTCTCCTTATCGTTTGCCTTATCGTTGCTATCCTTTCCTCGTTTGAAACAAACCATAGTGTGATGCCGACCCTTACATGTACGACAGGAGAATTTCGACTGGCACTCTCTTGCCTGATGGCCATGTCGGAAACAGTTACGGCAGAGGGAATTAGTCCGAAGTAATGCTTCCCGTTCGGTTACCGACATCCGTTGAAAGGCTCCACACTGGTACAACAAATGATTCGCCGAACATACAACACATCGTCCCACAGATGCATGTGTCGCATTGTAGCTGTTCTTCACAGGGGAAAGCTTCGGTTTTGAATGTGGTTGTGCATGCTGATTGCTTCTAGCTTCAGATGCTCTTGATGGCAACGATTCTAACACCTGAACACGACGATGAAGAAAATCCGTAAGGTCCTTAAGCGTATCTGTTTCCCTGCTAGACGAGCATTCTTCCCACCCTCTGCGGGTGACTGGATCCAACCGTGTGGTGAGGAGATTAACGAGTAGCAAATCCTTATAATCACTCGATTGTACAGATTGATCCAAAGTTTGAACTATTCTTTCGAAATTTTCCAAGAGGACGTGTAATTCAGAAGCCGACTCCTTCGTGAGACTAGGCAGTTTGAACAATGATTCAATCTGTCGCTTTCTCAGTAACTTGCTGTTGTTATATCTTTTCAGAAGCATTTCCCAAGCAACTAGATAATTCGCCTTTGTAATTTGTAACGGTTCTATGAGGCCCTTTGGTTCACCTTGAAGACATCCCTTGAGATAGTGGAATTTTTCCACTTCCGGCAAATCAGACTTCCAATGAATGAGAGAAGTGAAAAGGTCCCGAAAACTGAGCCACTCGTCGATGTCACCACTGAAAGATTGCAATTTTATCTGCGGAAGGCGAACATGATCGAGTGTACCCAGCGTCGTTGTGTCTCCGATACGGATGGATTGTTCAAGCACCGAATGTTCTTGTCGCTCCTTTACTCTATCCAAAAGAAAGGATTTAGCACGGTAATAATGGTCGCTGAACTCCTTTCTCTCCTTTTCATAACCTTCGCCATCATCCGAGAAGTCATCATGAGATTTTATATCAACTAGGACATCGCCAAACCTTTCCCACAACTCATCAAGTTTTTGTAAACGGATTTCCACCTCAGTGACAGTAGCATCTTCCGTGAAGTCCTCCACAAATTGCCAGATATCGTTGAAAGACAACTGTATATCCTTCAACTTAGTCGTCAGCACCTTCAAGGACTGTTTCTTAGCCGCGGATGAAGCAGCAGGCGCCATAGTGTTCGTGTTTGACCAGCGAAGAAATTTAATTAAGTGTAGTGAACTGCGATTGGTCCTAGCCTTGCTAGACCTATACTAATGTGTATTTTACCTGCACAAAAAAATACTGCTCCAAAGTAGATTTCAAATATAGCATCCAGGTACCAAGGGAAAGTACAAATTGGTGAATTTAAGAGACTAGTAGTGCAGAATAACATCCAAGTGCAATGTGCAAAATCCGGTATACATAGACATCAAGTCTTACATGAAGACTTGATCCAGGGCTCAATTCGTATTTAGGACAACACAGTCGAAGAGGATAAATTTATTTTAAAAACGTGTATTTTCCGACTCCAACTCCGGCTGACACATACTCTATTCTCAACTAACCTGGGAAACCTTGAGATTGCGTATCCTTTACGAAACGTGCCTTCTCCCTCTCCGTATACAGTCGAACGATTCCGTCGACGGTTAAGTGCCAATATCACTTAATATTATATCGAATGGTGACTTGTATACCCAAATGTTGTCAAAGTGCAGATCCTGGTCCTCGGCTTCAATTATCTCCAAATGCAGCAAGCAATATGATGTGCCATAAACCGATATAGAAACTAGTGTTAGCATAGAGTAACGGCGCCAGCTTCGACTGGACATATAGTAGCGGATCAACTCACCTACGAGAAATCCTTTGGCGCTAATGTCCAGTTTGACGATGAAGTTCCAAAATGGCGCTCACGACAATGGCCGAATTGTCTATATTGATTCCTTGATAGGCAAACGTGATGGCGGTTGCGAACAATAGCAGCCAATTATTCCAATGGCGTCGACCCAGCGTCAGCGCGTCCCTTGTAATACCAAATCGTGATACCAAATCCTGTCCAGGATCCGGCTCGAAGGACCAAAATGTTGGCTCCTTGGTCCTGGCCAACACCGAAACGATCGTAACCCACCTTGTAGACTTGCGCTGACGTGTAGTGATGTACGCCGTTACTGCCTAGTCAGCCTCGTACATTTTGGTTATTGGACATCAGAACTTCATGGATAAAACTCGTTGATTGTAGATAAATCACAACACAGTTTATTTTGCACTTAACTAATGAACTGACATGCAAATTTATTTGGCTTATACTACTAGTAATTTTATTTGGACTTAAGCTAACACATAATTAAAATTTATTGAACTGTCTTCCCTTGCTGATGGACTGCCACCGAAATATACCTCCGATCGCCGATCGATGCAGTAGTCGGCTTTCTTGTGCGATGTTTTCCGCTATTTCTCTCTTCGTTGATGATCGTTGATCACAGCCATATCTCCGTCGATCGTGGCGTACTATCACAGGTCCGATTAGTATTCGGTTTACGCTCATGCCGATAAAAATCAAGTTTGTTGTATTGGTTGTATAGGTAGTGGACTGTACTCGATGACGATGCCAGGGTTGTAGTTCAATGCGATCGCACTCCTGAACAATTTTTTATGTGCATTTGATCGGTTAGCACACTTGCAGAGATGTTGTCGGGGCTACTGCTGTTTTTATTGTCCAAATTTTGTATCAGTAGAATGACTTCGCTAGACGATGACGTATGAACATACAATTACTAATACGACGAACATTATCAGTAGGACAAACCGTTGGGTTTATACGAATATTTTTAGCTGATTCTTGGCCGTTATTGGAGAACGAATTGATGAATATCTGACAAACTTCAGAGTTTACATTAGTTTTGTTACCATTGTGA
Source organism: Malaya genurostris (assembly GCF_030247185.1). Classification (NCBI taxonomy): domain Eukaryota; kingdom Metazoa; phylum Arthropoda; class Insecta; order Diptera; family Culicidae; genus Malaya; species Malaya genurostris. The sequence goes on from NC_080570.1 coordinate 122,971,827, forward strand.
ATCTAATCTTGTCACTTTTTTTTGTTATTCCGAAAGTATTATTTAGATTTTTCCAAAATTTTGAATGCTTTCTTGCTATTCCTTTCCATGATATCGACCTTTTTAGATATATGTAAAGCTTGCTTCATATAGAATTAGAACAAACTTTTATTCATATTGTGGCGCTCCTGGTGGACAGATTTGGAAGTTCTTGGCGCCCACGTGTCGGGCTTCACGTATGATTTTTGACATTCCGCAAATCGACTGCACTTTGTAAACAATCAACATGGAAGCCGAAAGAAGGAAAAAAAATTGTGCACAGTTATTTGGAAAATCCATTGTGGTCTGCATCTAGGCTAGCTAAACAGCTGGAATTGCCCAGAAATACCGTATGGCGCGTTATCAAAGGCGCGTATAAGGAAACATTGACGACGATTCGGAAGCCTCAAGCCAATCGTCGGAGTGGAACTGTCGACCGGAAACTGCGTGGTAAGTCTTTGAAGATTATTAAGAGGAATCCTAATCTGTCGGACCGTGATTTGGCCAGAAAATTCGGTGCTGCCCATAGTACCGTGAGGAGAACTCAACTTCGGGAAAGAATCAAGTCGTATCGAGCAAGCATACATCCAAATCCGACCAAAAAACAGACGAGTGTCGCCAAAATTCGTGCTCGAAAACTATATGACCAGATGCTGACCAAGTTCGACGAGTGTCTTCTGATGGACGATGAAACTTATGTCAAGGCTGACTTCGGGCAAATCCCAGGGCAAAAATTTTACTTGGCAACAGCTCGGGGGATGTTCCAGTCAAATTTAAATTTGCTTTTGCCGACAAATTTGCAAGAAAATTTATGATTTGGCAGGGCCTTTGCAGCAGTGGCAAAAATCGAAAGTTTTCGTTACAAAAAAGACAATGACATCGGAACTCTACCAAAAAGAGTGTCTCCAAAAACGAATTTGGCCGTTCATTCGACCCCACGACCATCCCGTAATGTTTTGGGCAGATTTGGCATGCTGTCATTACAGCAAAGTCATTCAAGAATGGTATGCAGTGAAAGGGGTCCAGTTTGTTCCGAAAAACCTTAACCCACCCAACTGCCCCCAGTTCCGCCCTATTGAGAAATACTGGGCAATCATGAAGAGGAGACTCAAGGCAAAGGGAAAGGTTGTCAAACACATCAATCAGATGACGACCTGGTGGAAAAAGATAGCGAAAACGATGGACGAAGAAGGTGTGCGCCGCCTAATGAGCCGTGTTACAGGAAAAATTCGAGAATTCCTTCGAAACCGTGACGAATAATTTTATGCGTATTTTTTCTCAAAAGAATGAAGAAAACGCTACATTTGTTTAAAAAAGATCTTGAATTCAATAATAAATAACTGAAGTACAAGCAATTGTCTTTGTTCCAATTCTATCTGAAGCAAGCTTTAATAGCATTTGTTTAAAGTGTTGGTCCTGTGGGTTTGCTTTAACACGCTGGAGATAATTACGCTTAATTTTTACCAGTGTCCATAGCAATCATTTTTCTCAAAGATGGCGTCACCGATTTTCACAGACTAAGAAGCAAATAAAAGGTTTTGAAATTCTTTAAAAAGTCCCCGAAAAGTTTATCCAGATTCGACTTCCGGTATTACAGTGCGATTAGTGAAAATTTTGAATTTCATGAGTATTTTTTCACAAACGATGGCGACATGAGGTGCATATTTTGATAAAATTTACTACCAAATACAACTAATTGTCAAATCTTGCTAGTTAGTGAATAGATAAAACTACTTTGGAACTACTAGTCCCCGCTTTCCGCTTCCGATAATAGTGAAAAAAATCTCCAAAAACAGAACTCACTTCGATTTCTCAGCAACGGTTAAGCCGATTTTCACGAATCATGATGCAAATTAAAGCTCTCATTGTTTTTAAATATACTGTGCAATTTCATCCAGATCCGACTTCCGGTTCCGAAATTATAGCGCGATGAGTGTCAAAATATTCAAATCGTCATTTAAAATGACGATGCAAAGCTGATACGCGTCGGTACGTGCGGCTTTGTTCCGTTCGCAGTGTGCTTTGTTTAAATTTCGTATAGCGGGCAGGGTTGCCACATGAAAATTTATATTTTTCAGGTGAAAAATATGTAAATTTCTAATCCTTTTATTCAATTTGTACCTACTTGTTTTTGTTTCGATTATATAGTTTTTAATCTTAAGGTCATTCGCCTCATCGGGCCAGAAAAACTTTCTGACCCTATGTGCGGGGTTGGGAATCGAACCCAGGCGGGCTGCGTGAAAGGCATCGACTTACCCATCACACTATACCCGTCCCCCAATTTGTACCTACTTGTTAGTGTTATTACAAGATCATGAACCGATGCTTTTCTATAAAAGGACACTTATTGCCTTTCTCATATAGAAAGTTTATACAATCACTTGAAAAATTGACTAGCGGAAATTGGCCCGAAGGGCTAAGTGTTCTATATCATTCGACACAGTTCATCGAGCTGAGCAATGTATGCGGTTGTGTGTCTATGTGTGTGAGTATGTGTCAAATAATGTCACTCATAAAATAAAAAATCTCGTAGTCCAATAGGTTGCTATTGAATTTCACACCGTCATTTATAGGGTAAAATTATTCTAGATTTGGCTTAAAACTGATTCAATTTGTAGGTTATATAATTACTTACTAAACGAACCAACTTCGGCTTTACTGGTTTCAAGTCCCCGGTTCCAGAAGTAGCGGAAATACTGGTCAAAACGTTTAAAACGAGACTCATTCAATATATTCAGAAATGATTTTGTCGATTTCCACAAACAGGCTCAAATAAAAGTTCCTATAGCCTCATAGGTTGCTGTTTAATTTCATCCGAATCCGACTTCCGGTTCCAAAACTATAGGGCAAAGTGTGTTTAATCATTTACTGCAACGATCCAAAATAAAGGAAAATTCTTATTAACTTGACACAACTGTTTACAATTTAAAATGATTATGTTCGTTCATACCCCCCGAAGAAAGTTTCCTATTTTATTCAAGATTAAACAAAAAATCTTCACAAAATCTTCTGGTGATATTTTTGAAAATATAAGTTTAAAAATATAAATTCACATAGTTGACATTTACCGTTCATAAACCGTGTAGACCAAAACAGAGTTGCCAGGTCATTTTGCCAAAAATCTGTATCAGGCGCAAAACTTCATCGGTATCTTACCTGTACACAATTTGTACCAGATAATTGTGACTGGGGTTCATTTTATTGAGCAAAATAAGGTCCCACCGCCACAATTCGCCATTCCTAAACAAGCCAAAACCGAAAATCGGTATTTATCTGTATCTACAACGAATAATCGGTATTTTTGGAGAGCGTATCGGAATTACTGTAAAGAGGTAAAAAATCGGTATAAATACCGATAAATCGGTATACCTGTCAACGTTGGAACAAAAACCTTGCATTTTTTAATTCCCCCTCCCACCACGTAGAGTTCCATAGGCTCAGTTCGGTGTCGTTCATCGCCCCTCATTAGGCAAATATCATGAAACAATTCTGCCAACACCCACTCGAGAGTTTCCGCAATTCAGCAAGGGATGTCATAATATCGATCGATTAATCGAGTAATCGATTCATATCACAGATAATTTAATTGAGCGGCATTGTTTTTTATCTTGGACCCGTTTATCGGAGTGATTGAGTATGAGAGTATGATCAATCGAAAACGTATGTTTAATAGCGTACTACAGATTCGTTTATTGCGTTGTATTTCGTTGTGACAGTGGTCTTGGTAGATTGGACACTGATGTCATCAGTGGAGTACCGAGGAAATTGGGCATCCGGGACAAAAAAAGGTTTGCCGCCCCCATTGTTGGTTTCGTGGAAAAGCAAAAAAAAATGCTGAAAGTCATCTCCGGAAAGATGACTTTTACGAGCAGAAAAAAAACAAAATGGTTCCAATGATTGGTTAGCCAACCCCCTAGAAACGTTGCGCCAATCAACGAATTGTGATCGGATACAATAACTTTGCTTCGGCAATTAGTTTTATTAAGTGTTATCAAATATATTACATATCAATATGTATCACTTTAACGAATTCGATGCAAATCGAAAAAGCCATCACAGTAACATCATCTCGTGTCGAAAAAGATTATGATTTCAGTCATGTTTAACAGTCTGCGTTTAGCGTGCACCCAGAAGTGAAATGTCAAAAATAATTGAGCATGGTGCCCACATAGAGGTCTGAACATTTTCATATATATGGCCATCGTCCAAGTACTATGCGCGCGGGTGGTTTTAGGAAATTTTCGATGGAAATTTTGAAAAATTTTACAAAACCAAAAACATACAGACCTTTGAAACACTTTTATCTATCTACAGGGTGAAAATGGCTAGAAAATTCGGAGGATTTTCCGAGTCTTATCAAATTATAGCACAGAAAAAATGAGCTTTTAATGTGGAACACATTTTTGTTTTCTATATAGTCGTGCAAACTAGAAACTCAAGAAAAATACACGTAGAAATGTGGTCAGGTTTTGAACAATTACAGCTCAGTCAATTTCATATAAATTATTAATATTATGTCACCATTTGATTGGAAATATTTCTACGTATTGATTTGAATGTTCATTGGCATGCATTTTTAATTTTGTATCATTGAAATGTTGATTAATAGCTAGCAGTGTCCTATTTTGTCTGCAAAAAATCATACTGGACTTCCCTGCCATAGTCGACGGTTTTGAAGGATTAAGCGATATATCAAAGGGAAAGCATTGATCTGATTGGTCAATCGATACTAAAGCGCAGCTGCTGGAAGCACGCGAATCTATAAATATAAGCAAAATTATAGCTAACGTTTCAGTCCAATGAGTAGCATGCTAGGGGTAGGTTGTTGCTAGACAGCAAGACAAAAAGTGTCATAAAACGATTTAAAACGAAATTGACGACTACCCCAGGGTAAATTTGGAATGCATAAGATTAATTTCCAATTTATATAAGATGCACTCGATTGATAATAAGAAAAAGTTTATCGCTTCAACCGAAATCGCAGAATGGTAGTAATGGTAGAGAAACGCTATAAAAATAACTGCTTGGGTACAAAACTTGAACACAAGTTTGGCGAAGAGAAGCTTAAATATCGATATCCGTATCGCAAGCCTCAATATCGATATCCGTATCGTGTACAAACATATAATTGCATACATTTGGGCTATTGGTTGAATTTTGTCGGCTACAAAACAAATACAAATCACGACAAGTAAAGTCTATATTCTGGGTTCGCGTGTGCGGTTTTGGTTTCTAATAAAGTTCAATCTAAGCAGACTCTCATGCATTTGCGAATTCAAAAGTGTGACGATTGATTGAACTGTTTGATTGTAGATCATTAGAAATTTTGGTTGCCTTGTTCCACATCAATGGCTCGAACAACCCCATGGGACTGATCCTTGTAGTTTTTTTGTAATCTTTCACAATTATTTAAAAAAATAATTCGATGGAATGATTTTTTATTTCAAAAAAACCTTATGCTGGCAACAAGGATCACATTCGGACACATTTTTTCACGCTTTTCATAGAAAATTAATTTCAATTTCAATTTTAATTTCAAAAATTTCCACGAAATCGGTTATATGAAAAAAATGCGATGTGCTAAAATAGCGACAAAATGTCGCAAAGATAGCGAAACTGTCATTCGCATCGATTCAACCCCTTCGAGACCACAAGCCAAAAAAAATGTTTTCTAAATTTACCGTTACAATGACAAATTTCTATTGGCGAAATAATTATTAACTAAACTTCAATCATAATGAATTCATTTTGATAATGCGTATGAGATCTGCCATCGGCTACAATTTGCACGGATTTTTAACCGTGTGCTATTTTTTTGACATAATGATTATTTTTTGTTTAGTATGTTTCCATTTCATTCATATTTTGTATTAATCGACGCCTTGGTCTTCAAAATCTTGAGCTCTATTCGAAACATTGTCGATGTTACCTATAAAAATAAACTATAACATAAAATCGTAAATAGTTCAATCTAAAAAGTTGGTCGTCTTTGTTTATGCTTTCAATGAACAATGAAATTACACTTATCGCTGAGGAATATTACCAGTTGAAACTGCAATGACCTCAATCCACCAGCCGATTTTTTGTCGTGAATACGACTTACTTTACTATGGGGTGCCTTTTCAAAATTTACCCTCTGAGAGAGTGATAAGTTTTTGATCGTGAATATCTCTTGTTGTATCTAACGAATCAACATAATTTTTGCTACATGCCATCGGAAATATGATCACAATTTTATGATAAAATTTTCAGTTGTGTGACATAATCTCAAATAGTTCAAAATTAAACTTTTCTGAAATGTTTGGTATAAACGAGTATCAAAGAGGATAATTCATATGGCGCGTTTGCCTTTCTCGTATTTTGAAAGCTCATAGCTCAGTGATCTGTGGAAGGATTTATATAATCTAACTACCAATAGAATCGAAATTTTTCAACTTAAACGTGTATAGCAAGAGCATTGAAGTATTTCAATAGTACACTATTGAAAAACCTATCTCATTTGACCCATGTCAACACCAGCCAATCAGAACGCGTTCTGAGGAAGAGAAGAAAATAGCTGCTGCTGTACAACAAATCGTTCAAGAAAAATGTTTCCAAAAGTGGTGAATATCGTAGTGAGTTCCTCAATTTGGTCCTTCTGAATGCTAGAAACGAATCCCTACAGCATATTGATAGTCTCTTTCAATAAATTATGCAAATCCGAAATGAAATAATCGACATTGAAATTCTATATGCGGCTATTTTTATAGCCGTTAGGACCGCCCATTAGTGAAAAAGCTACAAACGAAATCACATAAAAGGAAATCTCTTAACAAAAATTGAATCAGTTTGGATTCTATCGCCACTGCGAGCAGATGTGTTTTGTGTCGTCTGCACAGCTAGTTTCGCTTTCGACAAGAGCGATTACGTCACAGCTGCCAGTCATTTCGATGGATGAAAAAGCAACGTTGGAGAGCATTATAAAAAATCAGCCGTTCTAATGGCTCTAAAATTTTTCTAAAGAACTATTAGGATTTGTTTTTCGCAAATCGCAGGTAATTATCCTCAGTTTAGTGCAAATCAAGAACAATTTGGTTAGATTTGTGCACTTTTCGCTGTGTGAAATTCACAGTAATCGAGATCAAGTGAAGCCTTTTTTTGCGAAAAATGTTCCGAGTTTAATATCGTAGAGAATTACGCAATTTGACCCTTCTGAATGTTGGAAATGAATCCCTACAGCATATTGATAGTTTTTTTCAATAAATTATGCAAATCCGAAATGAAATAATCGACATTGAAATTCTATATGCGGCTATTTTTATAGCCGTTAGGACCGCCCATTAGTGGAAAAGCTACAAACGAAATCAAATAAAAGGAAATCTCTTAACAAAAATTGAATCAGTTTGAATTCTATCGCCACTGCGAGCAGATGTGTTTTGTGTCGTCTGCACAGCTAGTTTCGCTTTCGACAAGAGCGATTACGTCACAGCTGCCAGTCATTTCGATGGATGAAAAAGCAACGTTGGAGAGCATTATAAAAAATCAGCCGTTCTAATGGCTCTAAAATTTTTCTAAAGAACTATTAGGATTTGTTTTTCGCAAATCGCAGGTAATTATCCTCAGTTTAGTGCAAATCAAGAACAATTTGGTTAGATTTGTGCACTTTTCGCTGTGTGAAATTCACAGTAATCGAGATCAAGTGAAGCCTTTTTTTGAGAAAAATGTTCCGAGTTTAATATCGTAGAGAATTCCGCAATTTGACCCTTCTGAATGCTGGAAATTAATCCCTACAGCATATTGATAGTTTTTTTCAAAAAATTTTGCAAATCCGAAATGAAATAATCGACATAAAAATTCTGTATGCGGCTATTTTTATAGCCGTTAGGACCGCCCATTAGTGGAAAAGCTACAAACGAAATCAAATAAAAGGAAATCTCTTAACAAAAATTGAATCAGTTTGGATTCTATCGCCACTGCGAGCAGATGTGTTTTGTGTCGTCTGCACAGCTAGTTTCGCTTTCGACAAGAGCGATTACGTCACAGCTGCCAGTCATTTCGATGGATGAAAAAGCAACGTTGGAGAGCATTATAAAAAATCAGCCGTTCTAATGGCTCTAAAATTTTTCTAAAGAACTATTAGGATTTGTTTTTCGCAAATCGCAGGTAATTATCCTCAGTTTAGTGCAAATCAAGAACAATTTGGTTAGATTTGTGCACTTTTCGCTGTGTGAAATTCACAGTAATCGAGATCAAGTGAAGCCTTTTTTTGCGAAAAATGTTCCGAGTTTAATATCGTAGAGAATTACGCAATTTGACCCTTCTGAATGCTGGAAATGAATCCCTACAGCATATTGATAGTTTTTGTCGTGAATACGACTTACTTTACTATGGGGCGCCTTTTCAAAATTTACCCTCTGAGAGAGTGATAAGTTTTTGATCGTGAATATCTTCTGTTGTATCTAATGAATCAACATAATTCTTGCAACATGCCATCGGAAATATGATCACAATTTAATGATAAAATTTTCAGTTGTGTGACATAATCTTAAATAGTTCAAAATTAAACTTTTCTTAAATGTTTGGTACAAACGAGTGTCAGAGGATAATTCATATGGCGCGTTTGCCTTTCTCGTATTTTGGAAGCTCATAGCTCAGTGATCTGTAGAAGGATTTATATAATCTAACTACCAATAGAATCGAAATTTTTCAACTTGAACGTGTATTGCAACAACATTGAAGTTTTTCAATAGTACACTATTGAAAAACCTGTTTGATTTAACCCATGACAGCACCAGCCAATCAGAACGCGAGATGTCTGCATCTATACAAGAGCATCCATATAAAAGTTGAGTGCTTCATTTTTCCTACCATTTGCTGAGCATCTGTTCCCGAAACAAGACACACGAGAGCAACATCGTGGACCTGTCGTCTCACTGTTTCCCGTTCTGCGTACAGGAAAGGAATTCTAACAAAGGTGATGTGAAAAATAGCGGCAGTTAAGTTAAAGCACGAGTGTCAGCACGATGACAGCGAGAACCGGATGAAAGGCAGCCGAAAATTCCAGCAAATTCAAATAGCACTTTTAAGTGCTAAAAATAATCATAAAGAATTAGTTGAATTTTATCGCTTTCCTACCATTTTCCGAGCAACTGTTGCCGAAACAAGGCACACACGAGAAGTTAAATTAATTTGCACCGTCACTAACACATTCAATTACGAACGGCAATGCGAAAGTGGAAGTGATGATGTTGAATACATCTTTATACTAGTACACAAATATGCCGTGCGAAAGAGTTGCATTCTTTAGTATGGGGCGCTTTTTGATCATGATATCTAACACATTCAATTACGGCAGGACAGTAACGCTGTCTCGCAATACGAAACAGAAAATTTTGATTTAGAAACATCTTTATACTAGTATACTTTATACAAATTATTAGAACAAATGTTTTCACTTGATTTGCGCATTCTACTTTCCAGGCGTATCAGAACTGGCTAAATTTAAAGCAATCCTAAATATTTCTTTATCACAGTTATGTGGTCGTCCTGAAAAGGACGGGGTTTTCAACTCCTCGTCGTTACGGATGGCCAGCTGCAGATGGCGAGGGATGATTTTCGTTTTCTTGTTGTCGCGGGCAGCATTACCGGCCAATTCCAACACTTCGGCAGCCAAGTACTACATCACTGCCGCCAGATAGACCGGTGCACCGGCACCGCTCTGCGTAGTTTCCCTTCCGGAGCAGACGATGGATTTTGCCAACTGGGAACTGCAGACCAGCACGGTTCGAGCGGGACTTTGCCTTGCCCTTAATTGTTCCTCCTGTGTGCGTGTTTCCGCGTGAAAATTCCACAAGAAGTTGTTAACCTTTAGGCAGCCAATTCAGTATTACTGACTGCCGCTCTACTAACTCTCTCTTTTATATCGTCTCACTGTTTCCCGTTCTGCGAAGGGGAGGTCCGTACACCGCTACCAGTATAAATTGAAATGTGATGTGAGAAATAGCGTCATTTGAGTTAAAGCAGCTACTCTGTATGTACGAGACACCGTCAGAACGATGGCACCGAAACAGGTAGAAAAGCAGATTTGTACCGTCACTAACACATTCAATTACGAACGGCAATGCGAAAGCGAATGTTGAACACATTTTTATACTAGTATGGGGCCATGTAAAAATATGCCATGCGAAACAGGGTTGCCATATAAACAGGTTAATCTGTTTTATTATTATTATTATTAAATAGTTTCCGGAACAATCATTGTCGAGTACTCATCGTCGATTTAATTGTAGCATTGCTATTGAAATGAGTGTTCTTGCACGAATTCAACCTAATCCGACCCTTTCAGTGAGGTGAACACAGAAAAAGCACTTTTCCTTGTGCCAGTAGCGAAAAGGGAGGTGTTTGTGTTTCAAACCATACCAGTGAACCGGCCGGAGTGTTGGAAATGCAGAATGTAGAGGTTAAACCCGTAAACCCTAGGTACGCTGGCATGGATGAATTGTTGAAAACACAGAGCAATGACATTTCACACACGAATCTGCGTGTATGTGGGAGGGAAAGCATATGGGAAAATTTATGGGTGGGTTTCACTCTGACTATGGCTTCTGTGCCCGACTAACTCAATCGGTTGGTTTGAATGTGTAGCGTGTCGTTGTCCTATTTGTAAAAATAACAAACTCAAGAGGTTGTTCGACATGATACGAGTGCTAGCCTATGAGTGCATTTGCTGTTAGTTGAACTCTAGATCCGTTTGTGCCACTGTTCGGTATGACAATTAATGTTTCCACTTAATTTGCGCATTCTACTTTCCAGGCGTATCAGAACTGGCTAAACTTGAAGCAATCTAAATATTTCTTTATCACAGTTATGTGGTCGTCCTGAAAAGGACGGGGTTTTCATCTGCTCGTCGTTACGGATGGCCAGCTGCAGATGGCGAGGGATGATTTTCGTTTTCTTGTTGTCACGGGCAGCATTACCGGCCAATTCCAACACTTCGGCAGCCAAGTACTCCATCACTGCCGCCAGATAGACCGGTGCACCGGCACCGACACGCTCTGCGTAGTTTCCCTTCCGGAGCAGACGATGGATTTTGCCAACTGGGAACTGCAGACCAGCACGGTTCGAGCGGGACTTTGCCTTGCCCTTAATTGTTCCTCCTGTGTGCGTGTTTCCGCGTGAAAATTCGACAAGAAGTTGTTAACCGTTAGGCAGCCAATTCAGTATTACTGACTGCCGCTCTACTAACTCTCTCTTTTATATCGTCTCACTGTTTCCCGTTCTGCGAAGGGGAGGTCCGTACACCGCTACCAGTATAAATTGAAATGTGATGTGAGAAATAGCGTCATTTGAGTTAAAGCAGCTACTCTGTATGTACGAGACACCGTCAGAACGATGGCACCGAAACAGGTAGAAAAGCAGATTTGTACCGTCACTAACACATTCAATTACGAACGGCAATGCGAAAGCGAATGTTGAACACATTTTTATACTAGTATGGGACCGTGTAAAAATATGCCATGCGAAACAGGGTTGCCATATAAACAGGTTAATCTGTTTTATTATTAATAATATTATTATTATTATTATTATTATTATTATTATTATTATTATTACTATTATTATTATTATTTTTCTTATTATTATTATTATTATTATTATTACTATCATTATTATTATTAGAATCACTCTTGCATACCGAAGATCGTCGATACATTTTAGACCAGCCCATTGCAATTGTCTCGTACTGAAATTTCGAGAAGAATCAGATATCTTCGAACTTTGTAGCATCAATAAAAATAAACTACAAATTTGTCGTACCTAGCCTGCTATATTAGCAAATTATAAAAGAATTGTTTCAAGTTTGGAATATATAGTTGTAGAATAGTAGCTGTTTAATGTAACTAATCTGTATTTTAATGTAGGTACATCGCTTCAAACTCTATTAGTGAAAAAGAGGAAATCTTGCACAATTCATACAATCAATCAACTAACTGATATTCGGAAAAGTGATGGGAGCGTATCAGTTTTTTCGTATTCACGACATCCAGTTATGTCTCTGACATTACCCACCCACCTTTTTTTTCTGGTGGCTCTAATGATAATTAATTTCAATACAACAGACAGCGAAGGGGTTAAAACTGCTGTCCAACACTCTGGCAGAGATACCAGGTGAAATTTAGGGCGATTGCGTACTAGAAATGCTACTTTGAAAGTATGACGAGAAAAACCAAACAGAAACCCTACAGTAATAGCAAAAGTCATTAAATTGAACAATTGTTTATAAAACCTTCGAAAATCTGCCAAAAAAGTCCGCTTAGTTGCAAAATCTGCTAACAAACGAGATTGCAAATTTAGATACAAATCTGAAAACCTGGCATCTGTGGTTCTGACGCTCATTATTTCGCTATTCTGCGGTGATTCCGTTGCATTCTATGTCCTGCTGAAAACCACTATATTTAGCAACACTGCCCATAAGCCAATATAGAAACTTTATTTTTCTTATTATCTGAGCGGCGTTATCAAAATCAGCCAATCAGAAACTGGAAAATTTTGACATCAATTGGGAACAAAACCAGCTTCGCATTTGTCTGGTCTTGTCTTAGTTAATACGAAGTCCTCTTCTCCATGGTGGAGTTACTTACACGGAAAATAAAAATTACCTATTATTTTACTTCTTTTTACTTAATTTTGGGTTCTTTTGAATCTTTTCTTCCATTCGCTCCTTCCATTGCTGTCAAAATACATAGAGCAAAACCACTTAACAGCGAGAGGAAACCGTATCAACCTGAAATTGAGTCAAAACGACTCAACTGTAGAGTAAATATAACTTATCATTGAGTAGATATAACTCAGTATTCAAGTATTTTTTGCACGTCACCCACGGAAACTACCTCGAGCTACTTTACCTAAAATAAGATTGTTGAACGGAACTTCCAAATTGGGTGGAATGTACTTAAGATTAGGTTGTTTTGCGGTTCCGTGTACACATATGAAATGACAGCGATTGGATGTCATTCACAAATTACGCTCATGCTTTGAAGCAAAGGAATAGGGTTTTAAATATTGTGACTATAGGGAGGACTTAGCAAAACGTCACGTCACGGAAGCTAACTACCAAAGTATGTGTTTTTATCGGTATGTTACACAGTCATCGAAAATAGTGCTTACGTAGGAAAAAAAACTTTCAAGAAAAACTTTAAGTTAAAGAAACTCTTAGGCCATCTCTTACAACATGAAATGATAAATTTTCCAATGACTACGATTATCCAATAAAGGGTTGCTTAAAATACATCTATTATTGTCATAGCTAATTTAGTCGAATTTAGTCTTTTAATTTCATGTAGACGTCTTGACTAACGTAATGATATCTGGTTTGTTGTTTTTGCTATTCTCCTAGAAGATCTCATTAATAAGTTTTTTTTGCATAAATTATTGTAAGATCGCGTCGACTTTCATGACGTGTTGTTTTTCATAGAAACCGTTTGTAACCGTATCAGATCAACAACTTGCGTAAGTTCGAAACAGCAACGTGAGTCGTGAGCTTAAATTTCGATCAGTAAAGATCACTTTCTGGTATATTGATAAACAAGTTTTTTTAAGATCGATCGTCATCAATTAGGTCGCTTACGTCCAGTCCGTTAATCGAATGATTCGATTCTCTTATTTTTCCCCGTAAAAATAGATCGAACACCACCGTCGTTGGAAAAAAAATCGCGTGGGTTCACCTAAACAAACATCCACATCCTAGCGGTAAGCTCGAAATGGATCATGACTTAATCGTTGAAGTTGATCGGATCACTCGGTAAGGTTTAAACATTGCGCCATTTCGACCAATGACGTCTTTTATCGTTCGGTCCGGTGACCGACAGATGGTGCTTCCAAGAAAATTGATCACCAATAAGACAACAAATACATATTTATAACTTCCTTCTGATACGACGGCCGGTAGAGCAAAATCCCGGTCCCGGTCCCTGTCAACATCTGCGGGAAAAAAAAGTTGATTCTACAATGTTTGCTCATCGATCCACGAGGAAAAATATTGTATCGTAAAGTTGTGTTTTGTTTTTCCCATGCTCTAATGGACAGCTGACAATGACCGGCAGTGATGGTTTCAAGTGTCTGTGCAAATTTGCACACGCTCTTCGAAAGTTGTCTCTTTAATTTAAGTAAATAAATAAACAAATCAAGGTGGGAGTCGACGGGTAAAATAAACAATAAGCCAATTGCCGTCGGGTTTTGTCTCATTGTTGATCTTGCGGCTAGCTAACACATGGTCGATTTAGTTTGAAAAGGAAGCTGGCGTCATCACCTGACTTGATGGCAAACCAAACTCTCAAATAAAATCAATTATTTAATTTCGTCTTTAGCACAGACCCATGCTTCAATTGCTGATAACAGATACTTTCACTTTAATTTCTTCCCTCAGTACAAAAATGATTTTTTTCTTGTTGCCATAAAAAACTAGTTCTGCTCGTTTAGTGTGCATAAGATTAAAGATTCACTTGATTAAAAAATAATAAGCATTGATTTGTTTGTGTGTGATTCTGATCACACACTGATCAAATTTCCATCAAATAAATTGTTGAACCATTTTCTGAAGCACTTTTTTCGCTTCGAAGAAGCTTTCTTCAAATCACGTGTTAGAATACCTACACTACGAATATTTTTGTACATGTGAAAAACTTTTGTTGAATTTTGTAAATCTTGAAACACTTATACAGTCGAATGTAGTTTAGTCCCAGGCTCATATGCGTAGCATCCATGATTCGTATCACTTAAAAAAACTGCGATTGACTTTAAAACACAGTCTCAACATATCGACAGTACAACATTTTTTTTGTAATATAAATTATTATAATAACTTGAAAATACTTACTTGATAGTAATGTAATAATATTAAAAAAAAAACATTTTTGGGTGGCCCAAAATTCCTCCATTACTCTATTATACAGGGTTGCGCAAAGAAACCTGACACATTTCGTTTTCCGGTTACACTGAAACAAAACAAGGGAGGTAGAAACGAATACGGCATCGGAAAGTAGAAGAATTAAGATTTTTTTCGTCTAGTAGTTTTCCATCGCGGAGCATTGGAGCAGAGCTAATAAAAGAATATGACGAGAAATTACTTTCACTCTCAGCTTCGCTTGCAAACTATGAGAACGAAATCCATGTCCAGTCAATGACATAAGCGGGAGAGTAGTTTCAAAATTGTGTTTTTTCTTTCATTCGCCCTTTCAGTCAGTTGCAGTTTTCAGTGAATATCCCATAGTGTGCAGTGTCGATATTCAACCGAAGCTATGAGAATCGAAAATGACAGAAAAAGGTTTCACAATGACTTTTACCTGTTGGTGTTCGAATTTGTAGTAGTTTTGGTTTTCAAAGAGGTTCTGGGATGTAATTACTCCGATTTGTCATATTTTAGTCACGATTTATAGCCAAGCGTCACAGATTTTCAATACATCGATGAAAAAAATGAGAATTGAAATTCTGCTGATGCTTCCTGAAGACGTTAGTTTGGTTTCGTCTTGTCATAGAGGAAAGAGTGACGTTGGCAATTATTCTCTCTCATATTTTCAATGAGAATCGAAAATGCTTCGTCTGTCTTCGCATTGTTGTGGTGTCGGTCATTTACGAATGAGACAGTAAAATATTGAAAATGAGGTTGTTGGAATGGTTTCTTTCATTGAGAATGGAGTGTCGCTCATCGCGTTTTCATTTATAGACCCTTTTTTTAAATCAATCAGTCGTACGTTACAACTATTCTTGAGATTCAAAAATATTTTAAATTCAAGCCAAAAATACCGGTGCCTTCGGGTAATACTTGGAAGCTGTGGAGAAATTTTTTTGTATAAACAGGTTCTGTGAGCGAAATTAAGCCACCGGGTCACGTCTGGACTGTCCGGACACCAGAGAATGTTGAATGAGGTCGATCCGCTCTTGTATATATTTTTTTATTTAAAATGTACTTACTGATGATCTTCATTTAGCAACTACCGTTGAATTTATGGGAAGAACCATATTACAGAACAGGAATACTCTTTCATCGAAAAAGAAAAGTCCTCAATGGAATGGCGTATGCTTGTTACACATGCTCTTAAAAAGACTATGGCTTCTTATGTGACTTTCGATCATGACACAAGAATTCTATGTAAATCACTTGTCACTTGTTACGAAGCGTTACATGCGTTACTGTTTTGAAAGCTATAGGCGTTATATGCGTGTCCTACAATTTCGTAAATCATAAATGTTACATGCATTCCTTGGTGTAAAATATAGGTATTACAAAGCGTTACATGCGTTACTTTGTTACTTTACATGCCTTAATTTTCTAAAGCTAAGTTTTTTGTAAATTATGAGCGTTACAAGACAAGGTGTTAGGAGGCGCTTCATGCGTTATTAATTCGTAAGCTATAAGCGTGAAGATGCGTTGCATACGTTACCTTTTTGTAAGTTATGAGTATAACGAACCGCTGCATGAGTTACTTTTACGATAGTTACAGGTTTTACGAACCGATGCATGCGTTACTTTTTCGTAGGTTATAGGCTTTTTGAAGCGTTACTTATTTGTAAATTATAAAGGTTACGAAGTGTTATATGTGTTACTTGTTTGTAAGTTATTGTTATGAAGGCTATGAGTGTTACAAACCGTTACATGTGTTAATTATTCGATGGTTCCAGATGTTACGAGCCATTACATGCGTTACTTTTTTGTTAGTTATAGGCGTTATGTTTTGATTGTAAGCTGTCATGAGATATTGCGTGCGTTACAGTTTGAACGTTATCAACGTTACATGCCTTTTGTCTTTCTCATATAGAAAGGTCATGCAATCACTACGAAAGCCGACTTTTGAACCGAGGCCCGGAGAGCCGAGTGTCATAAACCATTCGACTCACTTCGTCAAGTTCGCAAAATGTCTATGTGTGTGTAACGTTTTTTTGCACTAACTTTTCCCGGAGATGGCTTTACCGATTTTCAAAAACTTATATTCAAATGAAAGGTCTTGTGGTCTCATACAAAATTCCTGAATATTATTTGGATCCGACTTCCAGTTCCGGAATTATGGGGTAAAATGTGCAAAAATTGTGAAAATAAGTGCACTAACTTTGCTCAGAGATGGCTGAATCGATTTTCACAAACTTATATTCAAATGAAAGGTCTTGTGGTCTCATACAAAATTCCTGAATATTATTTGGATCCGACTTCCAGTTCCGGAATTATGGGGTAAAATGTGTGAAAATTATGACAAAAAGTGCACAAACTTTTCTCAGAGATGGCTGAATCGATTTTCACAAACTTAGGTTCAAATTAAAAATCTTGTGGTCCCATATGTAATTCCGTCTTCCGGATCCAAGATATAGGGTAAAGTGTGTTAAAAATTTTATACCATCACTGAAAAGGGCGAAAAACCGTAAAAAGTTTTCTGAATCGACCTCAAATCTTCTCCAATTGATAGTTTTTATCAGTAGACGATTTCAGTTATTCTTTTAAGAATCGAAATTATTTCGAAGAATACCACAGTATTATATATGATAGTATGATTAATATGAGAAAGGCATCATTACACCACTAGGTAGATAAAAACAGGTTTTTTTGCATGTTTTTGGTGTTACGAACCGTTACGTGTGTGACGCAACATGAGTTACTTTTAAAATGTAACGATTTTGAGGGTTGTGAATGTTACAAACCGTTACATGCGTTACTATTTTCGATAGTGAAAGGTGTTACGAACCGTTACATGCGTTACTTTTTTGTGAATAATATGTTTTTGTTTTATGTATATTTAGGGTGTTATGAACCGTTATGGGTGTTACTTTTTCGTATGTAATAGGCGTTACGAAGCGTTACTTGCGTTGTTTTTCGTAAGTTATAAGTGCTACAAGTGTTACTTTTTTGTAAGTTATAAGCATTACTTTTTCGTAAGCTAGAGGTGTTGCGAAGCGTTACTTTTGTTTGAGATAATATGTTTCACGAAGCATTACATGCGTTTTTTGGTGGTTATTGGTGTTATATGTGTTATTTCTTTGTAAATTATAGGTGTTACAAAACGTTACATGCGTATTGTTTTTTTTTTGAAAACTATAGATACAGCATGCGTTATTTTTTGATAGTTTCTGGCGTTATATTTTGAGGTAAAACTTTTATGAGGCGTTACGTGCGTTACTTTTTAGTAAATTACAAGTGTTGCATGCGTTACTTTTACGTAAGTTATTGGCGATGCAAAGCGTTACATGCGTTTTGTAAGTTATAGGCGTAATATTTTTAAGGTAAAGATGATACGAGACGATAAATGCGTTACTTTTTGTGAGTGAGTTATATATTTTACGAAGCTTTACATGCGTCATTTGTTCGCATTTTTATTGGCATTACTTTTTTGTAAGTTATAGTTGTTACATTTTGAAGATAAATGAGGTACGAAGCGTTCCATGCGTTACTTTTTTTTACAGATTATAAGCGTTGTAAGCATTACTTTTTTGTGAGTTATGGGCGTTGCATAGACAAGTATAATGTTAAGGTATTATGAGGTGTTACATGCGTTATTTTTTCGTAAGTTATTGGCATGACAAAACATTACTTTCTTGAAAGTAACAGGTGTTACGAAGCATACGTTTGTATGTTATAGGCATTACATTCTGAAGGTAAAGATGCTATGAGGTTAAAAAGGCGCTACTTTTTGTAGGTTATTGGCAGTACATGCGTTTTTTGTGAGTTATAGTTGTTATATTTGGAAGATAAAGATGTTTTGAGGTGTTCCGTTACTTTTTTGCAGGTTATAAGCGTTGGAAGCATTACTTTTTTGTGAGTTATAGGCGTTGCATTTAAACTTATTTAAAGTGAAGGTATTATGAGACGTTACATGCATTGCTTTTTTATGAATTATTAGCGTTACTTGTGATATTTTTTTGTTAGTTATGGGAGTAACGAAGCGTTACATGCGTAACTTTTTCGTAAATTTTAGGCGTTACGAAACGTTATATGTGTTACTTTCTTGTAAGCTGTAGGCGTTAAAGCGTTACTTTTTAATGCTACGGTGTAATGCGGTGTTAAATATGTTATTTTTTGTAAATTATGAACGTAACGCGCGTTACTTTTTGTAAGTTGTAGGTTTCGCGAACTACCTCATGCGTTATTTGTGTAAGTTGAAGGTGTTACGAAGCGTAACTTTTATGTAAGTTATAGGCATTTGTGCGCTTCATTTGTGAAAGTTATAGGTGCTACGAAACATGACATGCGTTACTTTTTTGAAATTATAGGCGTTACTTTTTGTAAGTTCTTACGAAGCGTTACATGCATTACTTTTGGGTTTACAAGCGTTTATGTCACGTTGT
This sequence comes from Malaya genurostris, assembly GCF_030247185.1. Lineage (NCBI taxonomy): Eukaryota > Metazoa > Arthropoda > Insecta > Diptera > Culicidae > Malaya > Malaya genurostris. The sequence continues at coordinate 122,991,150 of NC_080570.1, forward strand.
AGGCGTTATATGCGTTACTTTTTCATGAATTATAGGTGTTACATGCATTACTTTCTTAAGATTAAGGCGTTACGAAGCGTTACATGTGTCATTTCTTCATAATTATTAGATGTTAAATATGTAACTTTTATGTGAAATATAAGCGTCACATGTGGTACTTTTTAGTATATATTTAGCATTATACGTGTATCGAAGCGTTACGTGCGTTGCTTTTTCATAAAGTACCAACCGTATCCAGCCAGCGACTGGCAATATTAAAGAAGGTGACAAGCGATTATAAATACACTGTCCTACTCAGTGCTTGAGCGGAAGAATAAGTACAAAACGAGAAGGCCAGTGCACCAGTGGTTCAAAAGCGCAATTTCACGCTCTTAATTAATAACTCATAGGAACGTGGTTTTTGAGGTACAGTATCTTCAGCAAAGTTGTTCAGAATGATAGACGCCATCTTCTGGCAAATTTGATTTATGTGATTAATCCCCCTAAAAGTGAGCTAAAAATATTATTTTAGTTCAGAGCCAACATAGGGGCTAAGTTACTTCGACAAAGTTGTTCAGAAAGTTATTTTAAACAAATTTGCTGAAGGTACTATTCCCTTAACTTGAGTGTAATTCATGATATAATGTATTTTCTGAAAAGGGTGTCCTAAAACCAGTTTTTGTATGAAAACACATATAATATCACATTCAGTAAAAACCATTCAAGCGAAGAGGTTGTGTTTCGATTGTACTGGCTCGTGAGTTAACGGCTGCTACCGAGACAATTCTAAGCTTCAGGTAGTTAAACTGCCCATAGCAAACGCAATATTCGGGGCGTTTCCCGACTGGAAAGCTAGCAACGAAGGCCATCCCGTTCATACGCACAGAGGTGTAGAGACACAGAGGTGCGAGAGCATAGAAGTGACGAGTCACAGAGGTGCCATCGCATAAAGGTGCGAAGACGAAGGGGTGCAAAGGCACAGAGGTGCTAAAGCAACCCAGTGCTGATCTACCAGGTACCAGAATTTGTACGCTGCGTAGGATCAAAAGAGACGGCATATATCGCGAGGTGCTACACTGCAAGCATCGCATTTGATCGCCACCAAGAGCAAAAGCACTGTACCTGGGGTCAGGTACAGCAAGTGCAGTGGTGTTCACAACGACGGCAGAGCAACTGAGATAGCAGTAAACGACAGAAGACTGCCAATTGGAAACAGCAAAAGACTGCCAATTGGAAATCGTTGGAAGAGCTTCACGTCGTTCTTCACGATAAAGGAACAGAGACATCAGCTACAAGGTAGATTTAATTTAATTTATTTTTTATTTCTTATATCTGAAATTTTACTAAACATAAGTTTTTATTTTGGTATTATTAATTTACAAAAAAAATTTAATGTAATGGATGATCTCATGGAAGATCATCCGAATCCGATTCCGGATACTAGTAAAAGTTTAAATACTCCGAGGGCTAAACATTATCCACAGGGTACCACTGGGCCATGGATAGTCTATCTTCGAAAAAAAGAAAAGATTTTAAACTTGATGCAAATTACAAAGGATTTGACATCACATTTCTCTGAAGTTAAAGAAATCTGTAAGGTTAATAGAGATAAAATTCGAGTTGTAGTTAACGACTTGAAACAGGCAAACGATATTGTAACCTGTAAATTATTTGCTATTGAATATCGAGTTTACATTCCATCGAAGGAGGTAGAAATTGACGGTGTTGTGACTGAAGCAAGTCTGACAGCAGATGATTTACTTAAAAATGGAGTTGGCCGTTTTAAAAACTCCATGCTTGAGGGAGTTAAGATACTCGAGTGCAAACAATTGTACTCAGCATCTATTGGCGATGGAAAAAAGTCTTATCGTCCCTCAGATTCGTTTCGCGTAACATTTGCCGGATCTGCATTGCCTAGCCATGTCTATATCGATAAAATTCGTCTTCCTGTTCGGCTTTTCGTACCGCATGTTATGAATTGCACGAACTGTAAAAAATTCGGACATACAGCTACTTACTGTAGTAATAAGTCCAAATGTATCAAATGTCAAGGGCCTCATAAGGATAATCTTTGCGATAAAGATGTTGAAAAATGTGTTTATTGTGGGGAAAGCCCTCATGATGATCTTTCAGTGTGCGCTGCATTTAAGCTGCGTAAAGACAAAATGAAGCTTTCTTTAAAAGCACGGTCTAAGCGCACATATGCAGAAATGCTCAAAACGGTCATACATGTCTCCCCTTTGGAAACCGAAAACGGTTTTTCAAATCTTGCGGAGCCAGAGGAATCTGACTCTGACGGAAATAGTGAAGATACCTCGTTTGTCACTCCTCAAGGGTCTGTTAAGAGGAGATTAACAAACCACAAAATACCAAAAAAGACACCTAAAATTATACCTTCAAAAAAAGATCCCCGTGTTAAAGCTAAAAAGCCAAATTTAAAACCAAAAACTGTGCCTCCTGGTTTGTCAAATTCACAAACCAATCCAGGAACTAGCTCAAGAAAACACAATAATCCAGTGGGCTCCATTTCACATTCACCAACAGGATTACTGAAATTTTCGGAAATTGTAGAATGGATTTTCGCTGCATTCAATATTTCTGAACCTCTAAAGACCATCATAACAGCATTCCTTCCAATAGCTAGAACTTTTTTGAAACAGTTATCAGCTCAATGGCCAGCTCTTACAGGTTTTGTATCATTTGATGGATAATTTATCATCCGCCGCAAATGATTCAATCACTGTCCTGCAGTGGAATTGTCGAAGCATCATGCCAAAACTTGATTCATTTAAAGTTTTGTTGCATAGTCAAAAATGTGATGTATTTGCTTTGTGCGAAACATGGCTTACATCAAACATAGCCTTAAATTTTAATGACTTTAACATTATACGTCTCGACAGAGACTCCCCGTATGGTGGAGTGCTTTTAGGAATTAAGAAATGTTATTCCTTTTATAGATTAAACATTCCTTCGACTTCTAGTATAGAAGTTGTTGCTTGTCAAATAAACATTAAAGGAAAGGACATTTGCATTGCTTCGGTATATATTCCTCCAAGAGCTCAAGTTGGACAACGACAGCTTAATGAAATTGTCGAAGCCCTTCCTGCTCCACGTTTGATTTTAGGAGATTTCAATTCGCACGGAATGATGTGGGGTTCCGTTTACAATGATAGCAGATCATCTCTAATATATAATATTTGCGACAATTTTAGCATGACGGTACTAAATATGGGTAGCATGACACGGATCCCAAGACCTCCTGCACGTCCAAGTGCATTAGATTTATCTCTTTGTTCGACTTCAATTCGACTAGATTGCACCTGGAAAGTATTTCCTGATTTACATGGTAGCGATCATTTACCAATCATCATCTCAATTAGCAGTAACAAAGGCATTGCTAATTCAGTTAATATTCCATATGATTTGACAAAAAATATTGACTGGATTAAATACCAAAGTAATATTTCAAGTGTCTTAACTTCAATGGAAGAGCTTCCCCCACTTGAAGAATATGACTTCCTCGTTTGTTCGATTCTGGAGGCCGCAGAACAAGCCCAAACCAAACGATTTCTTGGTCCATCGTCTAACAGAAGACCTCCAAATCCTTGGTGGGACAAAGAGTGCTCAGATGCTAAACACGCGAAACAAAATGCTTTCAAGACGTTTTTAAAACGAGGAGGAGGAACTCCTCAGAATTTTGAAAAATTCTTGGTTTTAGAAACCAAGTACAAGAACATACTTCGGGTTAAGAAATGCAGCTATTGGAGACATTTTGTGGAAGGTTTGTCAAGAGAAACCTCAATGAGCACTCTTTGGAATACGGCCAGACGAATGAGGAATCGTAACGTAGGAAATGAGAGTGAGGAGTACTCGAATCGATGGATATTTGATTTTGCGAGGAAAGTTTGTCCAGATTCCGTTCCTACGCATAGCATTGTTAGGGAGTCTTCTTCAAATGATGATTCCATTGATAGCCCCTTTTCAATGATGGAATTTTCCATAGCACTCATGTCTTGTAACAATAACGCTCCTGGATTGGACAGAATTAAATTCAACTTGGTGAAGAATCTGCCCGACCTCGCAAAAAGACGTTTGTTGGAATTGTTCAACAAGTTTCTTGAGCAAAATATTGTTCCACCTGACTGGAGACAAGTGAAAGTTATCGCCATTCAAAAGCCGGGGAAACCAGCTTCCAATCACAACTCATATAGACCCATTGCGATGTTGTCCTGCATCAGAAAATTGTTCGAAAAAATTATTCTACGACGTCTCGACACTTGGGTCGAGACGAACGGTTTGTTGTCAGATACTCAGTTTGGCTTCCGTAGAAATAAAGGGACGAATGATTGCCTTGCATTACTTTCGTCTGACATCCAAATTGCCTTCGCTCAAAAGCAACAAATGGCATCTGTATTTTTAGACATTAAAGGAGCATTTGATTCAGTTTCCATTGATGTTCTTTCAGACAAGCTCCACCAACATGGACTCCCAGCGGTTATAAATAATTATTTGCACAACCTTTTGTCAGAGAAACGCATGCATTTTTCACATGGCGATTTGGCAACAATCAGAATTAGCTACATGGGTCTCCCGCAAGGCTCATGCCTCAGTCCGCTCCTCTATAATTTTTACGTGAATGACATTGACAGCTGTCTAGTAACCCCATGTACACTAAGACAATTGGCAGATGATGGCGTGGTTTCAGTTACTGGATCCAAAGCTATTGATCTGCAAAAACCATTGCAAGATACCTTAGATAAATTGTCCGTTTGGGCTGTTCATCTTGGTATCGAATTCTCTGCGGAGAAAACAGAGCTGGTCGTCTTTTCAAAAAAGCATGATCCCGCGCAACTTCAGCTTCATATGATGGGAAGAATAATCGAACAGGTTTTGACTTTCAAATACCTCGGGGTGTGGTTTGATTCCAAATGCACGTGGGGAGGACACATTAGGTATCTGATAACGAAATGCCAACAAAGAGTAAATTTTCTTCGAACAATAACAGGGTCTTGGTGGGGTGCTCATCCGCAAGATCTAATAAAATTGTATCAGACAACGATACTTTCAGTGATGGAATATGGATGCGTTTGTTTTCGTTCCGCTGCAAATTCTCATATTATCAAACTTGAGCGAATTCAGTACCGTTGTTTGCGAATTGCTTTAGGCTGCATGCATTCGACACATACAATGAGTCTTGAAGTTCTGGCGGGAGTTCTTCCATTAAAAGATCGATTTTGGGAGCTTTCATCACGCCTGCTAATAAGATGTGATGTGCTGAATCCCATGGTAATTAATAATTTCGAACGACTAGTCGAGCTTCGATCTCAAACAAAATTCATGACAGTATATTTTAACCATATGTCACAGGAAATCAACCCTTCAAGATATATTCCTATCCGTGTCAGCCTCCTAAATGTACCTGACTCAACTTTATTTTTCGACACATCCATGCAGCGCGAAGTGCGTGGAATCCCGGACCACCTACGCTCTATGGAAATCCCAAAAATATTTTCAAGTAAGTTCAGGCATATTAACTCTGAGAAAATGTTTTACACGGACGGATCGCGAATGGAAGAAGCGACAGGGTTTGGTATGTTCAACAATAATGTTTCGGCCTCATTCAAGCTTCAAGAACCTGCATCTGTTTATATAGCAGAGTTAGCAGCAGTTCATTATAGCTTGAATGTAATCGTCACATTATCTCCAAACCATTATTTCCTCTTCACAGATAGTCTGAGTGCAATTGAAGCCATTCGCTCAAACGCTGCTGGCAAAAATGAACCGTTTTTCTTGGGTAAAATAAAACAGTGTCTGAACGACATATTGAATAATAATTATCTAATCACAATAGTTTGGGTTCCGGCTCATTGCTCCATTCCAGGCAATGAAAGAGCCGATATTTTAGCCAAACGTGGTGCTATTGAGGGTGAAATTTATGAGAGACCGATTGCTTTCAACGAATTCTATAGCTCGTCTCGCCAAAGAACACAGATGATCTGGGTCGGTGGATGCACTCAATTATTCCTAAAATATCGACAAAGGCATGGTTCAGGGGACTGGATGTGAGTAGAGATTTCATTCGTGTGATGTCCAGACTCATGTCCAATCACTACACGTTAGATGCACATCTCCTTCGAATTGGACTTTCCGAGACTAATCATTGTGCTTGCGGCGAAGGTTACCGCGATATTGACCATGTTGTTTGGACATGCGTGGAGTTTCGTGATGTCAGATCTCAACTAATAAATTCCTTGCGTACCCAAGGTAGACTATCCAATGTCCCAGTTCGCGACATTCTTGCTTGTCGTGACCTTCCATACATGAAACTTCTTTATCATTTCATTAAATCCATTGGAGTTCCAATTTAAATTTTATTTTATGTTAAACTGTTTTCTCTTCCATGAGTTCAACCAATAGCCAACTATAGGATATTGAATATAAGTGGTGAACTGATACAAACAATCCTGAAATAGTTATAAGATCATGTACAAAATAAATGTATTTTATTTAATGTAATTAAAATAGCAACTCGCTTGATAAAAACAGTGTTTAGATTAACTAATGAGTACCAACATACTAATATGATATTCGAAATGTATTAGGTTTAAACTACTATGTATTGTGGATGCCACGGCGAAGAAAAACTTATGTATATTGCCTATGAAATAAACGTATTTATGAAAAAAAAAAAAAAACATATAATATCAATTTATATGAGTTTTTCATGTTCTACAAAGTTTTTCATCATTAAAAACTACACAACTTTTATTGCATTGCAAAAACTGAAAGTAAGACGTATTCACATAAAAAATTTCGTCGATGTATATTCTTGTGAGCGCGACAGTGAACTACGAAACTATGAAAAATGAATGCTCATTGAGTCTCTCATTCTATAATCACAATTAGTTGGAATAACAGCTTTTAACATCATTCTATTGTAAGAACTTCATATTACTAGTGAATACAGAAAAATACAGACTTTTTATACAGGCGATGCTGATTATCTTAATCTGGAATCTTTGATTCAACTTTTCGGGGGCTACCACGTTTGGCATAAAGTCGTTTGGCATAATACCGTTTGGCATAACGCCGTTTGGCATAATAGTTATTTGGCATAATGGTCATTTGGCATAATGGTCATTTGGCATAATGAACATGCTGCTTAATGGAAATTAATTTTATTTACTGAAATTTTGTAAGGTCTAATGCGGCTACGCCTCATCGTTTTTAATGACCTGCTGTCCGACCTCGCTGCCGCTCGTTCGGACCTAACTGAGGGATAGCTCCTAGCTTTGGGTAATCCGGGCAAACGCCCGCAACGAGACAGAGGTGATTTCTGCGGGGGCGCTGCCCCGCAGTGGACGGCGCTTCCGACGGCGGGTCGCCGGCGCACTCGCGGCCTTCGGCCGTCTCGACCTGAATCATCTATGACGAACAGAAGATTGTGCTAGCACTAAGTGAGTTGCTTATATAAAATATTATCGAAATATTCGTACCAAATATAAAATTCACATATTTCGTTCGAGTTTTCCTTGCAAAACATCACTCTATCGGAAAATAAACGGAAATTTACATTAGATTAAAATATTACGAATCCAATTATTATTATGCCAAATGGCCATTATGCCAAATAACTGTTATGCCAAATAACCATTATGCCAAACGGTATTATGCCAAATGACCTTATGCCAAACGGGCCGCCCCCAACTTTTCGACTATATTAAAGCAATCGGCTCAGAAATTGGCCAATATTACAGAAAAATGCCATGTCCGACACATCAAATCGAATGGAATCGTCGGGGCTAGTTGATTTTACCCCAATGTTTTTCGGTAACCTATTCTGGGTCAGTGATGTAGCGTTTTGTTTTCGATTTTCACGTTCAGGTGATAATTATGTGGGTAGGATTTCGAAGGCAACGCGAACGGTAAATATTATTCACCTTGAAATCATCTGTTGGCTTCGCTTACCGAAATTTCTAAAGTATTCTGGGGGTGTGGAAATGAAGAGTGACATTGTGTCACTCTTGGTCACTGAAGCTGGTGATTTCAGGTTCAAATTTCATTTGTGCCGAAATAGACAATGGGTTCGACATTCGGCGAGGGTGGACTTCAATGTGAAACAGGAGATTTCAGTAATGAACACGTATGGAAAGCAATTTAATTTCTTATACCTGCTCTGATAGTGCATCAATTTAACTGTTACCGTTACCAAGGAAAAGTGTCATTATAATGCTAATTACTCATTCTATCAATCAGTCGAACAGTACGAGGAACTATTTTGGGGTTCAACTGAAATGGCATTCTGCCATATGACAAAGTCCAGTTGATGCCAATTAGACTAGGTCGAAAACAGGATAATGTAACTTACCGACTTACCAAAGGTTCTAATGAAAGGGAATGATTTTGCTTAAGCAGCTTACGAAGTTCATGAATAGTTCTCACAGAAGACCGGTTTTCCAAGTAGTTATCTACAACTTGAAAGTTGGAGAGACGTTACCGAACGAACTTCTAAGTAGAAAGTTCACGCTGAAATTGTCAAGTTGTCAAAGGTTTAGCGTGTACTTTGAAGTAGCAAGAAAACGGATCAGCTCAGTAATTGTAGAACATTTTTGTTCAATATGTCGTTCAACAAGCGCTCAGAAACCAACAAAATTGAACGGCCTGCTGAGAGGGCTCCGTATTTTTGTATGGGTTTAACTGGGACAATTTTCGACCGGACAATAATACTTTGTTTATTCTTGGCTTTGCATATATGCTAAATAAAATTGCCTGGCTGTCTGTTAAATTCTGTCTGATGAACAAATTCGAATTCATTCGAATGCACTGGTAATGCATTGAATACACAACTATAATAACATGTGGGTAGCCGATTGATTCATGTTTTGATCGCTTCGGTCGTTCAATGTTTTTTTTGTTCCAGGAGTGATGATGAGAATGTGAACCTATCCTAAAATGCAATTCACATGCCAAATCATAAAACTGACTCAAATTTCGTTGTTCTTCTCGTTGGAGTTGGCTTGACAAATTCGATGACAAATTATCTTCTCTGTGAAAAGTTGATTTAGTTACGAAATTCTGTTTATAATTGAGTTCAATGTCAGAGACATAACTGGAAGTCGTGAATACGAAAACAACTGACATGTTCCTTAATACTTCCGAATATCAATTAGTTGATAGATTGTATGAATTATGCAAGCATTCCCCTTTTCCACATTTTTCGTAAAAACAAAGAAGGCTTCACTTGATCTTGATTACTGTGAATTTCACACAGCGAAAAGTGTACAAATCTAATCAAACTATTCTAGATTTGCACTAAACTGAGGATATTTCCCTTCGATTTGCGAGCAACAAATCCTAATAGTTCTTTAGAAATTTTTTAGAGCCATTAGAACAGCTGATTTTGTGTAATGCTCTCCACCGTTGCTTTTTCACCAATGCAAATGACTGGCAGCTGTGACGTAATCGCTCTTGTCGGACGCGAAACTAGCTTTGTAAACGACACAAAATACATCTGCTCGCAGTGGCGATAGAATCCATACTTATCTAATTTTTGTTGAGGTTTCTTTTTACGTGATTTCGTTTGTAACTTTTTCACTAATGGGCGTTCCTAACGACCATAAAAATAACCGCATACAGAATTTTAATGTCGATTAATTCATTTCATTTGTGCTTCCGGAACCAAGAACTGGAAATCGATAAACAAGACACGCACAATATGAGAATTGCATGGCCAGTTCAGAGCACTTTATGATTCATTTCAACTCGGCTTATCGAGATGAGTATCGCTAAGCAATGATATTCTAAATTTGCATAAAGATTTCATCACTACTGCCGATTCAGTGTCTGTGTGAATTTATTTAACACCTGGACTTTGCGACTCCATACATTTGACAGCAGTTGGGGTCGGAACCGGGTTAGTTTTGACTTCAAGCAAAAACGACCTTAGTTTCGATCACTACTGCCAGCTGGATTTGATATTGTGAATTCGCTAAGATGTACACCGACCAGTCTGTTCCTATATTTCATCAAAAACTTTTTACGATCCCCGCACTTTGCTTTACGAAGTCAGCGTTGTGGTAAAACGCCTTCACTTTATGCAATGCAAGCGGCAGACGCATGTGTCGTCTCAGCACGCTTTCCGACTTTTACGATGGAAAAAGGTGTTTCATTTTTTATCGCATAATCAATGCTAATATTTTCAATAACAAAACCGTCCTTTCTGTTCGCGCGTTCAGCAACGGTAGCTATTGACCAGAACCGGGGACAATCAACTCGATTGAAGCGAAACTTCATGGTAGTATCATCGCTATGGTGTCACAAAATCGACAAGCGAGTCACTCTTTGAAGTTAGCTAGCATTAAGATTGGTAACCATGAAAACCGGAATATCGCAACAAGTAACCTTTATCCAAACTATGTTGACTAATCGCAGATAGATAGAGTAACTGCAGAAATTTCTGAGCACTTGCAATCGTATCAAATTTTTGATACTTATTAATTCTGTGGTTGATGGAGAGGTTGTGGTATCCTAAGTTATTCGATAGCTGCCACAAGTTGAGTATAATTGTGTTAGCGTGTAGGCTGGGCAGAAGCCCACTTGTACGCGGCGGGCAGATTTCCCCCCAGACGGCTGGCTATGTCTGCCGGCCAAAGTCTGGCAACAACGCAATAACCGTTTCCGGCAGAGAATTTCGCCTAGCGGTTATTAACGGTTCCTTTCTGTCGGATTGGCAGAGCCGTTTAAAATCGGTTCTACATTTTAAGCATCTTGGTTTTATTTTTCCAATAAAAGATACATATTAAAGGCAATAAGTTATTGCCCTTCATATATACTAATCATGGAAAATGTTTTTGCCAATAACATTGCTTTCTCATTACCAAACACACCCATATTTCAATCTCATTTAACTCGTCTCAAGATTCGTTTTTTGTACGTACATGCGGGATTGACGAATATCAAATGAAATCGAATAAAAAAACGTGATTAATCCACCTAGCAGTGAGATGATACCTTTTTTTATCAATACGCATGTGTATTTGCATGGATATTCTTAGGTGTTTTAGTTCTCATGACATTATTTTAATTATCGTCGTTTTAAACGGCAAATTGAGATTTTAATCACTCATTACCCTGTAATGCCAAAACTGCAAAACATATCGAATTTCAATCTCAGCGTGCGACAATCGATTGAACATTACATGAGATGTCGAAGTAAGTTCCACTTTAGAGTTTTTCGTCATTATTTATGGTACTTCCAGAGCCGGTATTCAGGAATTAGCATAGCCCAAAATGATTCGAATGGCCATAAATTATTACGCCAAACAATTTACATGAAATTTATATACTCATCATCTGTAATTCCAGAATCGGAAAAAATTCACCAATTTTGTATGGGACCTTAAGTCCTGTAATATTTGTTTTTGAAGTTCGATTTGGTCTTTTTTGTGAAAATGATTGAGCTTTGAGATTTGATTCGATACTGGAACCGGAATTCTAAAATCGGTGTAGCCGAAATCAGTTAAATTCACCTGAGCAGTGTGTAGACATCTTTGAGAAATTGTAGTGCGAATTAAAATTTGGGGGTACATTCCGAATCCAAAAACGAATACCGCTCAAACTGAAATAAATTTATTTGGTAATCGACTATCCAAATCTGCAAACCCGATAAACCTGATTAATTTATGTGAAATGGACATTTTTATACTAATCACCCTGCATTTTCTAAACCAGAAGTCGGATCTGACTAAAAAGTAAGAGGTTTTATAGGATTTTAAGACCTCTCATTTGAATCATAGATGATTCTTAGATTTCATTTGAATCTTAGATCGGTTCAGCCATCTACGAGGAAAATGAACTGCATTATTTTAATATCGTTTCACATATCATCCTGTGGTTCCGCAATCAGAAATCGGATCCAAACGTAATTCAGACACCTCGTTTGGGAGTATACGACTTTTCATATGAATCTGAGTTTGTAGAAAACGGTTTAACCATCTCCGAGAAAATTGAGTGAAATTATTTATCACACACGCATTTGCTGATCTCGACGAACTGAGTCGTATGGTATATGGAAGTCATATTCTTCCAGCATTTATTGCTGTAAATAGTTTAAATCAATATAATTATGGAATTACTTCCAACTCGATAATGCTGGTATCATCTGGTTTACATATGCCATATTCGAAAGATTATGTTGCCAAAAATGAACCGTGCTAAAATTGGTCCGAGGCAAATTGTCATAAAAAAGGGTGCTGTACACAGTCTTTTTGGTACTTAGAAACAATTATATGTAACAGTATAAAAAATCGTGTTTCATGTTGCTCCCAAGCATTGCTTTTTCATACAGCGCTCAAAATTCCCTCTACTGGAATAAGGCTTACACAAAAATATCGATATCTCCGTTAAAAATGGACGGATTTTAACAATCTATGGCTTGTTGCATAGGTATTACCGATCGAAATCAAAGTCTGGAAACATATTCTGTTTTCAAGGTCAAATGTGACAGATACTGTCAAAAAACTGAAAATTTTGACATAAAACTTCGTATAACTCAAAAAGTAAACATTCGATCTCACAACCATTCAATAGCGTTCTGGGTGACGGTGAGACCTTTCATTTGCGACTAGTTTGATCAAAATCGGTCCAGCCATCTCTGAGATCTCGACCTCTTAGTTGACAACACACATACAGACACACACACATACACACACACACAGACATTTGCTCAGTTCGTCGAGCTGAATCGATTGGTATATGACATTCGGCCCTCCGGGCCTCGGAAAATTTTTCGAAAGTTTGAGCGAATTCTATACCTATTTTTTATATATATATAAAAAACGTGTTTAATCCACCTAGCAGTGAGATGATACCTTTTTTTTATCAATCCGCATGTGTTTTTTGCATGAATATTCTTCGGTGTTTAAGTTTTCATGACATTATTTTAATGACCCTCGTTTTTTGCATGAATATTCTTCGGTGTTTAAGTTTTCATGACATTATTTTAATGACCCTCGTTTTGAGCGACAATTTGAGATTTTAATCACTCATTACTCTGTAATGTCGGAACTGCAAATCGGATAGAATTTGAATCTAGAAATGTGATAATCGATTAAACATGCTATGATATGTAAGTTCCATTTTAGAGTTTACGGTAATTTAAGGTACTTCCAGAGCCGGTATTCAGGAACCAGCATAACCCAAACCGATTGGTATGGCCATATGACGAGTAAATTACAACAGTTTTGAGTTCAACTTTGAAGCTTTTCGGGATTGTCATCTACTATATCGATTTGAATTTTAAAAATTCATCATCATGTAATTCGAGAACCGGAAGTCATAATTTAATAAAATAATTAATTTTTGTATATAAGTTTATTTAAATTTGAATTTTTGTTTCTGAAAATTGATTAGGCTTTTTTTGAGAAAACGATCGAGCTTTGAAAAACGATTTTATACTGGAACCGGAAATCTAAAATCGGTATGGCCGAAGTCAGATAAATTCACCTGAGTAGCTATATAGTTTACAGTTGTTTCAAAATATTTGAAAATCAGTGAAGACATCTTTGAGAAATCATAGCACTAATTAAATTTTAGGTGCCTTCTGAATCGACAACTGAATACCACTAAAACTGAAAAAAGTTAATTTTTTTTTATCGACTATCCAAATCTGCTAACCCGATAAACCAGATTAATTTATGTGGAATAGACATTTTTATACCAATCACCCTGTATCTCCGAAACCGGAAGTTGGATCTGACTGAAGAGCAAAATGTTTTATAGAATCTTGAAACTTTTCATTTGAATCTTAGATGATTCTTAGATTTCATTTGAATCTTAGATCGGTTCAGCCATCTACGAGAAGAATGAGTTACACAATTTTATTTTCGTTTCACATATCTTCCTGTAGCTCCGGAACCAGAGGTCGGAACCAAACACAATTCAGGAACTTTGTTTGGGAGCATACGACTTTTCGTATGAATCTGAATTTGCAGAAAAGAAATTTTCCGAGAAAATTGAGTGAAATTATTTGTCACACACGCATTTGCTGATCTCGACGAACTGATTCGAATGGTATATGGATGTTATGTTCTTCCAGCATTTATTGCTGTAAGTAGTTTGAAACAATATAATTAAAAAAAATCTGCCATCATCTGGTTCACATATGGCATATTCGAACGATTATGTTGACAAAAACGAGCCGTGCTAAAATCGGTCCGAGGCAAATTGTCATGAAAAAGGATGCTGTACACAGTCTTTTGGTACTTAGAAACAATTGTATGTCACAGTATAAAAAATCGTGTTTTCCGTTGCTCCCAAGCATTTCTTTGCCAGACAGCGCTCAAAACTCCTACTGCTGGAATAGGGGGAAAAGTCGATTACACAAAAATTTCGATATCTCTGTTAAAAATGAACTGATTTTAACAATCTATGGCTTGTTGAATAGGTATTATCGTGCGGAATCTAAGTCTGAAAACATATTCTGTTTTCAAGGTCAATTGTGACAGATACTGTCAAAAAACTGAAAATTTTGACATAAAACTTCGAATAACTCAAAAAGTAAACATCCTATCTCAAAACCATTCAATAGCGTTTTGGGTGACGGAGAGACCTTTCATTTGCGACTAGTTTGATCAAAATCGGTCCAGCCATCTCTGAGATCTCGACCTCTTAGTTGACAACACACATACAGACACACACACATACACACACACACACACAGACATTTGCTCAGTTCGTCGAGCTGAATCGATTGGCATATGTCATTCGGCCCTCCGGGCCTCGGAAAAATTTTCGAAAGTTTGAGCGAATTCTATACCTATTTTTTATATATATAAAAAAAGGTAAAAAGGTAAAAAAAGAAAAAAGAAAGAGGAGGGAAAAAAACAAGATACGTACGGCGAGATAATGACGCAATTTCGCCGGAATGCAGCCAGCCTTCTGACGGTTGTCAGAATTCCTCACAAGCGGAAGTTGGAGATGATTGAGAGACAGTGAGTGAGTGTTTATATGTGTTCCATTAAATTAAAATACACGATTAGGGAAATATCACACTTAGTAGATTCGCTTTTCTTCTTCTGGTATAGCTTGTAATACACAAGGGCCTTCCTCTTTTAAATCGCCCTTTTTTGCACTGACTCCGATTTGCCTACTGACTCATCTTTTTCTATACTTTAGTTAACAATATTGTAGTATTCTAGATATGATTTCAATCTTGTATATTACACTACTGATAACTCAAAGAACTTTCTCTTGCATGAGGATATACTGGATTTAAAATAACACAATCCATAACATTGATTTGAAGTTTATGTATAGACTCATTGCATCTTATTTAAGTTTATATAAATTTAATGATTCCTGTTTACACGTTATAATTATTTCTTGTATATTGCTACTCTGAAGAAGCAATGTAAATTCTCGGTTGATTTTTCAGAAGGCCGTAAGAGCAAGTGACAGTTTCTCTTTGTTTACTTTCTCTTCTATCGATTACCAAGAGGTTTCCAC
This sequence comes from Malaya genurostris, assembly GCF_030247185.1. Taxonomy (NCBI): domain Eukaryota; kingdom Metazoa; phylum Arthropoda; class Insecta; order Diptera; family Culicidae; genus Malaya; species Malaya genurostris. The sequence continues at coordinate 123,006,633 of NC_080570.1, forward strand.
GTTTATCACTCAACCCTTTGCATAAAATGATACCCGAAACTTTCGACTTTCAAACAGAGCTGTGAAATCCAATAAAATCTTTGTAATCACATTACAATAATCGAATAAGAAAAAGAAAATGAACAAAGAGAAACTGTCACTTGCTCACTTGTCACGGCCTTCTGAAAAATCAACCGAGAATTCGTTATGGTTTTATGTCATATCAATGTTGTGTGTTGTTATGCCGGAGCTCTTTATAACTATTATATTTCAAAAATAAATTATGCCGAGGGTCTTGTTGAACAAATTCTTTCTTTTTTTAGGACATAAATCATGAAAGAATAGCATTTGATCATGAGCTATAATAAGGAGTGTATCGATAAGTAGTTACCAACATTCAAACAGTTATTACTCTGAAATGGCTTAATTTTTTTGCAGCGTGTTTTGCGGTGACATGTTTGTTTACATGTCAATAACAGCTGCGCAATCGATTGGTTTCGGTACGGTTTAGCGTTTCAATGATGAGTCGAATTGATCCGGAAACGCGAAAGAAAATTCTGCACACTTGGAGCTCAGAAAGTGGTGTCACGTACAACGAAATTGCAAAACGGGTGAAAGTGCACCACACCAGTGTTAAAAATATTATCGAGAAGTTCGGTAAGACCCTTTTCATGAAGGATTTGCCCCGATCCGGTAGGAAAACGGGAACCAGCCAGCCCGGCCGGGACTTAAAAGTGGTTGCAGTTCAACACCAGCATCGGGATGATTCAACGGATCAAAGTTCGGAACTCCCTGAAAACGTACAAGAAACAGAAGGTGCCGAAAAAGTGCCTGGTACAGCAAGTTCAGGCCAAAACAAGAGCGCGAAAACTGTATAACCGGATTCTACAGAATAAAGACGAATGCATCCTAATCGACGACGAAACCTACGCCAAGGAAGACTCTCGAGCGCTGCCCGGACCGCAATATTATACGAAATCGGTGTACCAGGACCTGGATGACGCTGACACCACGGTGGCGATGAAAAAGTTTCGGCAAAAGGTGTTGGTCTGGCAAGCAATTTGCATCTGTGGTTTGCGGTCGTCGATTTTCTTCACGAAGGGCACAATTAACGCCAAGGTGTACTAGGAAGAATGTTTGAAGAAGAGAATGCTGCCACTGTACAGAAAGCATAAGGCTCCTTCTCTCTTCTGGCCGGATTTGGTTTCAGCCCCCTATGCCAACACCGTTCTACAGTGGTTGTCAAAAAATATTGTACAATTCGTGGAAAAGGACATCAACCCACCGAACTGCCCGGATCTTTGGCCAATTGAAAGGTATTGGGCAATTGTCAAGCGGCACTTTCGGAAGGAAGGTACAGTGTCCCAAAACATGCAGGAGTTAAAAAAAAAACTGGACAGCTGCCACCAGGAAAGTCACAAATGTAACTGTGCAGAATTTAATGAAGAATGTCAAGTCCAAAGTGCGAGCGTTTCACAGAAACTAGGATTTTCTTCAATATAATCAGTGAAATGCATAAAAATGTAATTTTTATTCAATATATCGAAAACTGATGTCAAAATATGTTTTTTTTCGCTTTTTACTCAGTAATCAATGTTGCTAACTACTTTCCTATAAACTCCTTATGTTCGCCGAGTGTTAAAATAAAATAAGCTGAAAAAACGATACCAAGTTGCATAAAATCAACTCCATTTTATATTGCAGTTGTAGTAGAGTCTCTAATCAGACACTAAACAGATTTATACAAATATCGCTTCTTGATGCTGGAAACGCAAACAAAGCAATCTTTGTATTTCTTTTTACTGTAGAACACGTTTTTAACAGGCACTTTTTCGTCATTTTTCAATTTTTAACCTTTCAACATGGCCTAGGACCTGACATATGGCTTCTGTTTTTCAGAAAAATATTTCTCTACTTATTCCGGTTGCTCCCTGCTATAAATTCTGAAGTTGCTCAAAATCTGGTGGCATGATTTAAGGCTTTCTCTTTGTATTAGAGATGGACAAAACAGTTCATTTCAAAGAACCATTCAGTGAAGTAGAGTTCTATTCAAAGAACTAGCACTCCAGACTTCTCCTAGTTGGTTTGTAAGTTCAAAGACTAAACGAGAACTCTGTTTTGTTTGGTTAAACGAGCAAAAAAAGGTCCCACAAATAACAACAGAGCTTTCCACACACAACACGACAACAACCGTTCTCGCAAAAAGGTCACCCGACTTTGAACTGAAGAACTACCGTTCTCGAAACACGAACTATTGTTCATTCATTCTTTCAAAAGAACTAGTTTTTTTAACCGTTCGCAAACGAATTACCATCTCTTTTTCGTATCATCCAGAGATTGTTAAATGTAATCGTATAGAGCATGGCTAAGGGGACGACAGAAAAATAACGAAGCAAGTTGCACAAAATGGCATTGTACTCAAAAATGGGTAGAACCCTATTAAATTTATACCGGAGATTTCGTCATAGAATATGACATTACCTGGTAACAATGGCATTAATGGTACTTGTGTAATTCTATGTTCACACTATGAGTTAAAACAAGTTTTAACTCTGATTTCATGTTTTAAGCGAAATAACATGTTTTACTTTTGCGTTATTTCATTTTCAGAAACGTCACATTAAAACATGTTTTCCCGAAATAAAGCTTGCTTCAAATAGAATTGGAACAAAGACAATTGCCTGTATTTCAGTTATTTATTATTGTATTCAAGATCTTTTTTTATACAAATGTAGCGTTTTCTTCATACTTTTAAGAAAAATTGCGGATAAAATTATTCGTCACGGTTTTGAAGGAATTCTCGAATTTTTCCTGTAACACGGCTCAGTAGGCGGCGCACACCTTCTTCGTCCATCGTTTTAGCTATCTGATTCCACCAGGTCGTCATCTGATTGATGTCTTTGACCAACCTTTCCCTTTGCCTTGAGTCTCCTCTTCATGATTGCCCAGTATTTCTCAATAGGGCGGAACTGGGGGCAGTTGAGTGGGTTAAGGTTTTTCGGAACAAACTGGACCACTTTCTCTGCATACCATTCTTGAACGGCTTTGCTGTAATGACAGCTTGCCAAATCTAGCCAAAACATTACAGGATGGTCGTGGGATCGAATGAACGGCAAAATTCGTTTTTGGAGACACTCTTTTTGGTATAGTTCCGATGTCATTGTCTTATTTGTAACGAAAACTTTCGTTTTTTTGCCGCAGCTGCAAATGCCCGGCCAAATCATAAATTTTCTTGCAAATTTGTCGGCAAAAACAAATTTAAATTTGGCTGGAACATCCCCCCGAGCCGTTGCCAAGTAAAATTTTTGACCTGGGATTTGACCGAAGTCAGCCTCGACACAGGTTTCATCGTCCATCAGAAGACACCCGTTGAACTTGGTCAGCACCTGGTCATATAGTTTCCGAGCACGAATTTTGACCACACTATTCTGTTTCATTGTCCGATTTGGCTGTTTGCTAGCTCGATACGACTTGATTCCTTCCCGGAGTCGAGTTCTCCTCACGGTACTATGGGCAGCACCGAATTTTCTGGCCAAATCACGGTCCGACAGATTAGGATTCCTCTTAATCGTCTTCAAAATCTTACCACGCAATTTCCGGTCGTCAGTTCGACTCCGACGATCGGCTTGAGGCTTCCGAATCGTCGTCAATGTTTCCTTACACCGTTTGATAACGCGCCATACGGTAATTCTGGGCAAATTCAGCTGTTTAGCTAGCCTAGATGCAGACCACAATGGATTTTCCAAATAACTGTGCACAATTTCTTTTCCTTCTTTCGGCTTCCATGTTGATTGTTTACAAAGTACAGTCGATTTTCGGAATGTCAAAAATCATACGTGAAGCTGACAAAATTCCCGACACGTGGGCGCCAAGAGCTTCCAAATCCGTCCACCAGGAGCGCCACAATATGAGCAAAAGTTTGTTCCAATTCTAAATGAAGCAAGGTTTAACATGATATAATTCATTTAGGGGTTAGCCAAATTTTGTGCTAGGGCACATAACCGTTTTTTTTTATTATTTTTACGTTTCGTCTTTGACGTTTGCCGAGTTTAGCACTAAGCAGTTCAATTTGAACTGCTCTGCACTGATGAGTCAAAGACGAAACGTAAAAATAATTAAAAAAAACCCTTCTTAATCCACCTAGTGGTGTGATAATGCCTTTCTCTTCTTTCATAACAGTCTCATGAAAATATGTTTCATACTTTTATTAAATAATTTTGGATACTAATTTTGACACCAATTGATTCAGATTGATTCGAGTAGTTCACAAAAGCATGCTTCAGTGTTTATGTCACACAGTCAGCATCATTTTTCCAAACTAGTGCTTGACATTTGCGTTGCCTATTTGTATAAGAACAGTGATGCTAATCTAAAAACCCTTCTTAATCCACCTAGTGGTGTGATAATGCCTTTCTCTTCTTTCATAACAGTCTCATGAAAATATGTTTCATACATTTATTAAATAATTTTAGACGCCAATTGATTCAGATTGACTCGAGTAGTTCACAAAAGCATGCTTCAGTGTTTATGTCACACAGTCAGCATCATTTTTCCAAACTAGTGCTTGACATTTGCGTTGCCTATTTGTATGAGAACAATGATGCTAATCTAAAAAAAGCCTTCTTAGTCCACTTAGTGAAATTTTCATATATCTTGAAAAATCACCATAGGGGGGAGTACATGAAATTTTCAAAATCGAAAAAAAAATTTTGATGCCAAAAGGCTTAGAATTGCATGAAACGTCGAGATTTAGTGTCATCTCGAAAAAAAATTTTTTGGAAAAAATCGACTTCTTGGGACTTAGAAAAAATATGAAAATTTTTCTAAGTCCCAGAAAGTTGATTTTTTCAAAAAAATTTTTTTTTGAGATGACACTAAATTTCGATGTTTTATGCAGTTTTAAGAGTTTTGGCATCAAAAAAAATTTTCGATTTTGGAAATTTCATGTACTCCCCCCTATGGTGCTTTTTCAAGATCGATAATTGTCAAACCTTTACCACCGGGCAGCACCCCTTAAGCATGTCCGATTTAGGTCAAATTTTGCATGAAGGCTTTTTTCGAGGTGCTTAAACTTTTGAGCACTAGAACTTTACGAAAATAGAGTTGATCCCAAAATTTTGGCACCCTTATATATACAAGAGCGGTAAAAATCAACGTGTTTTGTCGGTTACGTCACTTATACCATCATATATCTGGAACCAAAAGTCACAACCATTTGATCTTCGAACTTGATCAACGGCCCGACAGTAGCTTTCAAACGAGCCCAAGTTTGTTAAAATCGGATCAGCCATCTCTGAGAAAATTGAGCGCGTTCAAATACAACGCTTTTTGTCGATTACGTCACTTATACAATCATATCTCCGGAACCAAAAGTCACAGCCATTTGATCTTCGAACTTGATCAATGACCCGCCAGTAGCTTTCAAACGAGTCCAAGTTTGTTCAAATCGGTTCAGCCATCTCTGAGAAAATTGAGCGCGTTCAAATACAACGCTTTTTGTCGGTTACGTCACTTATACAATCATATCTCCGGAACCAAAAGTCACAGCCATTTTATCTTCGAACTTGATCAATGCCCCGATAGTAGCTTTCAAACGAGCCTAAGTTTGTTAAAATCGGTTGAGCCATCTCTGAGAAAATTGAGCGCGTTCAAATATCTTCGAAAAGTGCACACACATACACACACACACACATACACACACACACACATACACACACACACACAGACATTTTCCGATCTCGTCGAGCTGAGTCGAATGGTATATAACACTATGGGTCTCCGAGGCTCCGTTCGAAAGTCGGTTTTTCCAGCAATTCTAATACCTTTCTATAGAGAAAGGCAAAACCCTTCTTAGTCCACTTAGTGGAATTTTCATATATCTTGAAAAATCACCATAGGAGGGAGTACATGAAATTTTCGAAATCGAAAAAAAATTTTTGATGCCAAAAGGCTTAGAATTGCATGAAACGTCGAGATTTAGTGTCATCTCGAAAAAAAATTTTTTTGAAAAAGTCGACTTTTTGGGACTTAGAAAAAATATGAAAATTTTTCTAAGTCCCAGAAAGTTGATTTTTTCAAAAAAAAATTTTTTCGGGATAACACTAAATTTCGATGTTTTATGCAGTTTTAAGAGTTTTGGCATCAAAAAAAATTTTTTATTTTGGAAATTTCATGTACTCCCCCCTATGGTGCTTTTTCAAGATCGATAATTGTCAAACCTTTACCACCGGGCAGCACCCCTTAAGCATGTCCGATTTAGGTCAAATTTTGCATGAAGGCTTTTTTCGAGGTGCTTAAACTTTTGAGCACTAGAACTTTACGAAAATAGAGTTGATCCCAAAATTTTGGCACCCTTATATATACAAGAGCGGTAAAAATCAACGTGTTTTGTCGGTTACGTCACTTATACCATCATATATCTGGAACCAAAAGTCACAACCATTTGATCTTCGAACTTGATCAACGGCCCGACAGTAGCTTTCAAACGAGCCCAAGTTTGTTAAAATCGGATCAGCCATCTCTGAGAAAATTGAGCGCGTTCAAATACAACGCTTTTTGTCGATTACGTCACTTATACAATCATATCTCCGGAACCAAAAGTCACAGCCATTTGATCTTCGAACTTGATCAATGGCCCGCCAGTAGCTTTCAAACGAGTCCAAGTTTGTTCAAATCGGTTCAGCCATCTCTGAGAAAATTGAGCGCGTTCAAATACAACGCTTTTTGTCGGTTACGTCACTTATACAATCATATCTCCGGAACCAAAAGTCACAGCCATTTTATCTTCGAACTTGATCAATGCCCCGATAGTAGCTTTCAAACGAGCCTAAGTTTGTTAAAATCGGTTGAGCCATCTCTGAGAAAATTGAGCGCGTTCAAATATCTTCGAAAAGTGCACACACATACACACACACACACATACACACACACACACACACACAGACATTTTCCGATCTCGTCGAGCTGAGTCGAATGGTATATAACACTATGGGTCTCCGAGGCTCCGTTCGAAAGTCGGTTTTTCCAGCAATTCTAATACCTTTCTATAGAGAAAGGCAAAAAGCCTTCTTAGTCCACTTAGTGAAATTTTCATATATCTTGAAAAATCACCATAGGGGGGAGTACATGAAATTTTCAAAATCGAAAAAAAAATTTTGATGCCAAAAGGCTTAGAATTGCATGAAACGTCGAGATTTAGTGTCATCTCGAAAAAAAATTTTTTGGAAAAAATCGACTTTTTGGGACTTAGAAAAAATATGAAAATTTTTCTAAGTCCCAGAAAGTTGATTTTTTCAAAAAAATTTTTTTTTGAGATGACACTAAATTTCGATGTTTTATGCAGTTTTAAGCGTTTTGGCATCAAAAAAAATTTTCGATTTTGGAAATTTCATGTACTCCCCCCTATGGTGCTTTTTCAAGATCGATAATTGTCAAACCTTTACCACCGGGCAGCACCCCTTAAGCATGTCCGATTTAGGTCAAATTTTGCATGAAGGCTTTTTTCGAGGTGCTTAAACTTTTGAGCACTAGAACTTTACGAAAATAGAGTTGATCCCAAAATTTTGGCACCCTTATATATACAAGAGCGGTAAAAATCAACGTGTTTTGTCGGTTACGTCACTTATACCATCATATATCTGGAACCAAAAGTCACAACCATTTGATCTTCGAACTTGATCAACGGCCCGACAGTAGCTTTCAAACGAGCCCAAGTTTGTTAAAATCGGATCAGCCATCTCTGAGAAAATTGAGCGCGTTCAAATACAACGCTTTTTGTCGATTACGTCACTTATACAATCATATCTCCGGAACCAAAAGTCACAGCCATTTGATCTTCGAACTTGATCAATGGCCCGCCAGTAGCTTTCAAACGAGTCCAAGTTTGTTCAAATCGGTTCAGCCATCTCTGAGAAAATTGAGCGCGTTCAAATACAACGCTTTTTGTCGGTTACGTCACTTATACAATCATATCTCCGGAACCAAAAGTCACAGCCATTTTATCTTCGAACTTGATCAATGCCCCGATAGTAGCTTTCAAACGAGCCTAAGTTTGTTAAAATCGGTTGAGCCATCTCTGAGAAAATTGAGCGCGTTCAAATATCTTCGAAAAGTGCACACACATACACACACACACACATACACACACACACACATACACACACACACACACACACACACACACAGACATTTTCCGATCTCGTCGAGCTGAGTCGAATGGTATATAACACTATGGGTCTCCGAGGCTCCGTTCGAAAGTCGGTTTTTCCAGCAATTCTAATACCTTTCTATAGAGAAAGGCAAAAAGCCTTCTTAGTCCACTTAGTGAAATTTTCATATATCTTGAAAAATCACCATAGGGGGGAGTACATGAAATTTTCAAAATCGAAAAAAAAATTTTGATGCCAAAAGGCTTAGAATTGCATGAAACGTCGAGATTTAGTGTCATCTCGAAAAAAAATTTTTTGGAAAAAATCGACTTTTTGGGACTTAGAAAAAATATGAAAATTTTTCTAAGTCCCAGAAAGTTGATTTTTTCAAAAAAATTTTTTTTTGAGATGACACTAAATTTCGATGTTTTATGCAGTTTTAAGAGTTTTGGCATCAAAAAAAATTTTCGATTTTGGAAATTTCATGTACTCCCCCCTATGGTGCTTTTTCAAGATCGATAATTGTCAAACCTTTACCACCGGGCAGCACCCCTTAAGCATGTCCGATTTAGGTCAAATTTTGCATGAAGGCTTTTTTCGAGGTGCTTAAACTTTTGAGCACTAGAACTTTACGAAAATAGAGTTGATCCCAAAATTTTGGCACCCTTATATATACAAGAGCGGTAAAAATCAACGTGTTTTGTCGGTTACGTCACTTATACCATCATATATCTGGAACCAAAAGTCACAACCATTTGATCTTCGAACTTGATCAACGGCCCGACAGTAGCTTTCAAACGAGCCCAAGTTTGTTAAAATCGGATCAGCCATCTCTGAGAAAATTGAGCGCGTTCAAATACAACGCTTTTTGTCGATTACGTCACTTATACAATCATATCTCCGGAACCAAAAGTCACAGCCATTTGATCTTCGAACTTGATCAATGGCCCGCCAGTAGCTTTCAAACGAGTCCAAGTTTGTTCAAATCGGTTCAGCCATCTCTGAGAAAATTGAGCGCGTTCAAATACAACGCTTTTTGTCGGTTACGTCACTTATACAATCATATCTCCGGAACCAAAAGTCACAGCCATTTTATCTTCGAACTTGATCAATGCCCCGATAGTAGCTTTCAAACGAGCCTAAGTTTGTTAAAATCGGTTGAGCCATCTCTGAGAAAATTGAGCGCGTTCAAATATCTTCGAAAAGTGCACACACATACACACACACACACATACACACACACACACATACACACACACACACACACACACACACAGACATTTTCCGATCTCGTCGAGCTGAGTCGAATGGTATATAACACTATGGGTCTCCGAGGCTCCGTTCGAAAGTCGGTTTTTCCAGCAATTCTAATACCTTTCTATAGAGAAAGGCAAAAAGCCTTCTTAGTCCACTTAGTGAAATTTTCATATATCTTGAAAAATCACCATAGGGGGGAGTACATGAAATTTTCGAAATCGAAAAAAAATTTTTGATGCCAAAAGGCTTAGAATTGCATGAAACGTCGAGATTTAGTGTCATCTCGAAAAAAAATTTTTTGGAAAAAATCGACTTTTTGGGACTTAGAAAAAATATGAAAATTTTTCTAAGTCCCAGAAAGTTGATTTTTTCAAAAAAATTTTTTTTTGAGATGACACTAAATTTCGATGTTTTATGCAGTTTTAAGAGTTTTGGCATCAAAAAAAATTTTCGATTTTGGAAATTTCATGTACTCCCCCCTATGGTGCTTTTTCAAGATCGATAATTGTCAAACCTTTACCACCGGGCAGCACCCCTTAAGCATGTCCGATTTAGGTCAAATTTTGCATGAAGGCTTTTTTCGAGGTGCTTAAACTTTTGAGCACTAGAACTTTACGAAAATAGAGTTGATCCCAAAATTTTGGCACCCTTATATATACAAGAGCGGTAAAAATCAACGTGTTTTGTCGGTTACGTCACTTATACCATCATATATCTGGAACCAAAAGTCACAACCATTTGATCTTCGAACTTGATCAACGGCCCGACAGTAGCTTTCAAACGAGCCCAAGTTTGTTAAAATCGGATCAGCCATCTCTGAGAAAATTGAGCGCGTTCAAATACAACGCTTTTTGTCGGTTACGTCACTTATACGATCATATCTCCGGAACCAAAACTCACAGCCATTTGATCTTCGAACTTGATCAATAGCCCGACAGTACCTTTCAAACGAGTTCAAGTTTGTTAAAATCGGATCAGCCATCTCTGAGAAAATTGAGCGCGTTCAAATAGCACGATTTTTGTCGGTTACGTCACTTATACAATCATATCTCCGGAACCAAAAGTCACAGCCATTTGATCTTCGAACTTGATCAATGGCCCGACAGTAGCTTTCAAACGAGCCCAAGTTTGTTCAAATCGGTTCAGCCATCTCTGAGAAAATTGAGCGCGTTCAAATACAACGCTTTTTGTCGGTTACGTCACTTATACAATCATATCTCCGGAACCAAAAGTCACAGCCATTTTATCTTCGAACTTGATCAATGCCCCGATAGTAGCTTTCAAACGAGCCTAAGTTTGTTAAAATCGGTTGAGCCATCTCTGAGAAAATTGAGCGCGTTCAAATATCTTCGAAAAGTGCACACACATACACACACACACACATACACACACACACACATACACACACACATACACACACACACACACACACACACACACACACAGACATTTTCCGATCTCGTCGAGCTGAGTCGAATGGTATATAACACTATGGGTCTCCGAGGCTCCGTTCGAAAGTCGGTTTTTCCAGCAATTCTAATACCTTTCTATAGAGAAAGGCAAAACCCTTCTTAGTCCACTTAGTGGAATTTTCATATATCTTGAAAAATCACCATAGGAGGGAGTACATGAAATTTTCGAAATCGAAAAAAAATTTTTGATGCCAAAAGGCTTAGAATTGCATGAAACGTCGAGATTTAGTGTCATCTCGAAAAAAAATTTTTTTGAAAAAGTCGACTTTTTGGGACTTAGAAAAAATATGAAAATTTTTCTAAGTCCCAGAAAGTTGATTTTTTCAAAAAAAAATTTTTTCGGGATAACACTAAATTTCGATGTTTTATGCAGTTTTAAGAGTTTTGGCATCAAAAAAAATTTTTTATTTTGGAAATTTCATGTACTCCCCCCTATGGTGCTTTTTCAAGATCGATAATTGTCAAACCTTTACCACCGGGCAGCACCCCTTAAGCATGTCCGATTTAGGTCAAATTTTGCATGAAGGCTTTTTTCGAGGTGCTTAAACTTTTGAGCACTAGAACTTTACGAAAATAGAGTTGATCCCAAAATTTTGGCACCCTTATATATACAAGAGCGGTAAAAATCAACGTGTTTTGTCGGTTACGTCACTTATACCATCATATATCTGGAACCAAAAGTCACAACCATTTGATCTTCGAACTTGATCAACGGCCCGACAGTAGCTTTCAAACGAGCCCAAGTTTGTTAAAATCGGATCAGCCATCTCTGAGAAAATTGAGCGCGTTCAAATACAACGCTTTTTGTCGGTTACGTCACTTATACGATCATATCTCCGGAACCAAAACTCACAGCCATTTGATCTTCGAACTTGATCAATAGCCCGACAGTACCTTTCAAACGAGTTCAAGTTTGTTAAAATCGGATCAGCCATCTCTGAGAAAATTGAGCGCGTTCAAATAGCACGATTTTTGTCGGTTACGTCACTTATACAATCATATCTCCGGAACCAAAAGTCACAGCCATTTGATCTTCGAACTTGATCAATGGCCCGACAGTAGCTTTCAAACGAGCCCAAGTTTGTTCAAATCGGTTCAGCCATCTCTGAGAAAATTGAGCGCGTTCAAATATCTTCGAAAAGTGCACATACACACACACACACACACATACACACACACACAGACATTTTCCGATCTCGACGAACTGAGTCGAATGGTATATAACACTATGGGTCTCCGAGGCTCCGTTCGAAAGTCGGTTTTTCCAGCAATTCTAATACCTTTCTATAGAGAAAGGCAAAAACGGTTATGTGCCCTAGCACAAAATTTGGCTAACCCCTAAATGACCATACCTGCATCGGCCAGAAATAGTCGAAAACACGTTTTCGTTCGGCACGTCAGAATAGACATTGCACTCCGTTGCAAAACAAAAAGTGTTCTGTAAGTGGCAGAAACTTTACGTCTGCTTAGCGGTTCAAATTGAACTGCCGAGTTTAGCACTAAGCAGTTCAATTTGAACTGCTCTGCACTGATGAGTCAAAGACGAAACGTAAAAATAATGATATAATTGTCAGTAAAACACAACCCAGCTAGCATTTTCCGTCACTTTACGACTATGTCAATTGACAAGCTGTTCAACAACAGCAGTTCTCCATCAAAGTAGCCATGGGACCTTTTTTTGCTCACCTCTTGGTAGAAGAGACTCTGATACCGACATGGTACAGATAGTTTTTTGCGCCGTATACAGATTTTTGAAAAAACGACCTGGCAACGGAGACTGGTACAACCACTTTTGTTTTTGAATTAAAAGATGACTTTTTTTACCATTTGCTGCTCAAAAAAATTCGAAACAATTGGCAATAAACGTGAAACGATAATATTCTTCATAGCTATGAGAAGTACCTGGCTTATTTCTTATTTTTCGGATGTTGTCAAAATATTTTTTTCTTTTCTACCTGCGACGTAGACATTTTTGCAGTTTATTTATAAACAAACTCAATACCAAGTAATATGTCATGCGTATAACATAATCTTAGTGTGAACAGTGCGGTTTTAACTGTATATTACTATCGTTGAAACATGTTATTTTCTGCAGGTGTGAACATAGTATAAGGTTCCCTATTCGTTGGAAAGAAACATCTTTTGTCAATGTTTTTTTTAAATAAGCGATCTGTCAAATTCAATATATAGTTTAAGCAATTGGCAGCATTCCAGATTATTCGATTTTTGAATTTTTGCCGACAATACACATGAGTCACCTTAAATAAAACAATATAAGAGCTTCATTTAAATTCCCAGTTAATATTCTTCAGTTTATTCAGTTGAAATCAGGATCGGGGTCTTCCTATTATTCGTTTTAAATACCAGAAACATAACCCAGAATACTCAAAAGAATGAAATTTGCTAACAAACAAGTTATAAAAGGTATATTATAAACAGTTTTATTTAGAAATAATCCGAAAATTTAGTGAAGTGTCAACTTTAACAAAAGTAAATAAATGATTCACCGATTTGACCGACAATAAAAAAATTGATTTGATAATTCGTTTCATACAAAGAGTTGAGAGTTAAACGAAAGAACGGCTTCATTAGTAATTGACAAAAAATTAGAGGGTTGTATTCAAGACACGACCGAGCACAATAACATTAAAAATGGAACGTTTCTAGGGTCTTCATAATAAATACAAAAATAAAGATGATAATGATGAAACTAAAAACTTTTTCAATTGACTAATTACAAACTTTCTCTAGTTGAGGCGCTTAGATTGTTAGCGAATGATAAAATTGACAATTAGATTCTTTCTTGATAATTAATTATATTCAATTTTGATCATGTAAAATCGCAAGTAAACTTACCTTTAGTTTATCTTTGATACTATATGATATTGCATCTAATTGTACTGTATATGTGAGCCTGTGGAACTCATTTATACTACCAAACCGAGGAGGCCGCTTTTAGATAAGTTTCAGAATTTAATTTTGAATCTTTTGAAGCGTTTAATTCCTGGTGGGACAACAACTTGTTCAGTCACATATAATGAAGAAGAAGTATCTATGATTATCATCATAACACAACTTTATACTGAATCCATTTTCGCGCCACCGTTTTGTTCGTATGGGAATGGAGATTTAAGTATGCAAACCGATCCGTTGACAAATTAAAACATTTTTAAGCTTACAATATTGAAGCTATGGAATCATTTAAATGAGGGAAACCCATTAACAAATCATCGAGGAACAAGCGCTGCAAATTAGATCCGAATTAGATCTAGTGCCGTTAATACTAAATTAGCCTGATAGTTACCAGAGAACCAACATAAAATACTCAATTCAAATAAATTTTTCAATGGAATGCAATTGAAATATTCAAATGACGTTATCTCATAAGTTTAAGTTGAATGTTTCTGAATCGATTGGTTGTTGAATTATATGAATCCATCAACAAATGACTGAGGTATGAGCATTCAAAATTATGGCAGAAAAATGTTACGCGATTAGTTTTGCATGTTTTAATTTGACACCCAACCTCGGGAAGCGAAGTGTAAGGCATTTTTAATGGCAAAATCGACCAACAATTTGCTAAATACATGGGATATTTCAAAAGAACCGATAACCACGCTGATTCGGTTCTTCAATAGCTAGATGATATATAAGATATTCAAGCGAACACGAAGCGGTGTTGTGCAGACAGCAGGAAATTTCACCAACACATAATGCAAAAGCGACAATCCAGCAAGTGAACGCATATACAATCCAGTCATCAGCTCACTGGACGAGCTACTTGTTTCATTCACAGTCAAACATCAACTAGGCAAAGAAATATTGTGCAGCCTATATTTATAGATTTCTCTTCATACTACGCAGAACGATGCGGTGTTTTTTATGCATGACGCAAAGCCTCCTATGCCGAACAAGAAGTTGACGTCATTTTGTAAAGCAGGGATTGGTGGATGAAAACATAGGTCGATTCCAACCATTTTTTCAATGGTATGCTATTGAAATACTGAAACGACGTCGTCATACATGTTTAAATTAAAAGTTTCCGAATCGATTGGTTGTTAAATTATAACAATCCATCAACAAATGACCGAGTTATTAACGTTCAAAATTATGACACAAAAAGGTTACGCGGCTATTTTTGAAACTTTTAATTGACACCCGGCCCCATATAGTGAAGAGTAAGGCATTTTTAATGCCAAAAAGCAAAAACGGAACGTAAAAATTTGATCATTGAAAACTATTATTGTTCAAAATTAACGGTTTTCTTCTAAACCAGCCAAACCAATCTTCAGTTCAGCAACGCCATCGCACGGCATCACATTCATCATATCATGTCAATTGTATGGGTGCGCAGTGCTGCTATTTTGGTGCGCATGAATTTGACATTTCTTTCCCCTACTTCTATGTACGAGATTCAATGCGAACTCGCCTGAGGGCGCCATGCTTGTAAAAAAGGATGTTACCAATGATTCGTTCGGGAAATGTGAGAGCTGGATATCTTGTTAATATGTCTTTGATAAAACGCTTCGTGTGATTGTATTAAACCCTATTTTAACCTTGTTTAAGAACAATATAAATGCCACTTTAACCGCTCGCCTGAATTCGTCATTCAGAGCATCCTGCCCTTTACTTCATTGACTATGTATCCAGATGCCAGGATAAGAAGACAGTAAAGTAATGAATAATTAATTACTTTCAACTTACTGTTGAGTTTGTTTGCATCATTCCGTTTATTCATTCGTTTCATTGTTGTCTGGAAAGAAAATCTCGCAACAATAGGAGTTCAGCGTGGGAAGTTGAAATTATATAAACCGCATGAAATCTAAGGTTGAATGAAGAAAACTGCTGAGTAAAAATCGCGTCGGGTTTGTTGGAATGGAATGTTCAGTATTTTCTATTATCGCTATTTTGAAATACCCATTAGTTCCTTCAGAAGTTTATTTATGTATAGATTATGGATGTTTATATCTGTAATCCAATAACTTGGACCCGATTCACTATGTTTGAATGACTGATTTTGAATTCACCTTGATATAGTAACTTTAATAAAATAAATAAAAGAAACACTATTACAGAAAAATTAGGCTAAATGCTGTGTTGTATGCGAAGAATAATTCAAGAAAACGTCACAAATGAACTCGTGTTGAATAGCGTTTTTGCTTGACAGTTATCAGTTGTTTGCTTTTATTCTCGATTATTTTGTATAAGATGACATACTTGAATGTAAAAGCATAGTTGGTTTGATATGACTTTATAGCGCCGATATAAAACGTACAAGCATTACCAATAAACTCAGTGCTATTGTAAAATAAGTTTATTGAAATTGTTATATCAAAGATGTTTTTGTTTTCTTGAGAAAATTCATTTTGCCTTAGTTCTTAGGCTGTGAACCATTTTGCAGTTAATTTCAACTTTTGGTTAAAGGATCTGACAGTGGAGCGGTTAATTTGATGTTGTCAAAAATAACCCTGCTCGAGAGTATGGTTATATTTGACAGATCGATGGAACAACTGGAAAAATTATTGCAATGAAAATTCTAATATTAATTCTTTAGTTGAAATTATTTCCAGTGGAAAATAAATCCAAATAACTCTCCGTCCGTCGAATTTTGAAATGGGACGTAGTTATAGTTAAACTTTACGACACAAAATAACCACTCAAGTGTCAGATTTCAACCAAAAGTTAAAATTAACCGCGAAATGGTTCACAGTCTAACTGATATAAATCTCGATTAATTGATTGCTATTAATCGATTAGCTCGATTATTGGCACTGTCGTTAATCGATTACAAATACTCGATTACTTTAGCCTTTTAATCAATTATTTTGATCAATCGAGTAAAAACTACAAGGATCAGCCCCATGGGGTTGTTCGAGCCATTGATGTGGAACAAGGCAACCAAAATTTCTAATGATCGACATTTTCAATTAATCGTCACACTTTTGAATCCGCAAATGCACGAGAGTCTGCTTAGTCTTTATTATGAACCAACACCGAACACGCGAACCAAAAATATAGACTATATTTGTCATGATTTGTATTTGTTTTTTAGCCGACGAAATTACATCAATAGCCCAAATGTATGCAATTATATGTTTGCATATGCTTGCGATACAGATATCGATATTTAAGCTTCTTTTCGCCAAGCTTGTGTTCAAATTTTGTATGCAAGTAGTTATTTTGGTAGCGTTTCTGTACCATTACTACCATTTTGTGATTTCGGTTGAAGCGATAAAATATTTCTCATTATCAATCATCTTATATAAATTAGAAATTAGTCTTATGCACTCAAAATTTACCCTGGGGTAGTTGTCAATTTCTCAGGCGAAACGACATAACATGAGATTTCATCCAATCTTTCATGACACAAGATCAGGGCATACCAGGGTGACATAATATTAATAATTGATACAAAATTGACTGAGCTGTAATTGATCAAAACCTGACTACATTTCTACATGTATTTTTCTTGAGTTTCTAGTTTGCATCCCTATATAGAAAACAAAAATGTGTTCCACATAGAAAATACATCACTATGCATGTGTATTAGATTGAGCTACACAAAATAAACAAAACTAAATATTTTCTGTTACAAAAGCAGTATTCCTGAAAAATAAATAGTTTTACGACAACATTTCATACCCATTGCCTTTCGCGTGTTAAATTAAAGGTTCCTATTTTGCGGGTTTACTTAACACTAGATATACGGATTTTGGTTATATACCTTTTCTACTGGAGTGAACCAATTTAACTTACACAAGAAAGTTGAAGTTTTTTGATGTGGAACACATCTTTATTTTCTATATAGGGGTGCAAATCAGAAACTCAAGGAAAAATACACGTAGAAATGTGGTCAGGTTTTAAACACTTACAGCTCAGTTCATTTTGTATCAATTATCAATATTATTTCATTATTTGATTGGAAATATTTTTAAGTTTCGGTTTGAATGTATCAGGCCACGTTTTTTCAATTATATATGATTGAAATTATGATTAGTAGCGAACAGTGTCCTATTTTGTCTGCTAAAAGTCTCCAGCATATCGGATTTCCCTGCCATAATCGACGGTTTTGAAGAATTAAGCCATATATCAAAGGGAAAGCATCGACCGCCGTGAAACGGCCCACCTGCTGGCTGAACCACCAGTGCGAGACAAGAGCCTTTTCAGAAGTATACCTGCTAAACAGCTACCGAAGCGCCATCTACCTCTGATAAATAAAAGCTGGGATTTCCCCCACCAGCTAAGGGAGGTATTCAGTAGAAATTAATTTAAATCGTTGTCGATGCGCCACCTAACTTTGAAAATTAAAAGCTGGGAATTCCCCCACCAGAAAGGAGTGGATGACGCGAATTTGACGGAACAAATTTAACTAAATTACTTTCACGAAGAAATGGTCCTTTTAATGATTTTTTTCAGTATGTTGAACAATTACGAAAACCAGAAAATAAATTCTCGAATAAATAAACATAACTACAAGCGTGTTTATATTTAATAACTTTATAAATCTACCATATGTACGAACATACTTCGATTCGCAGTTTGACTGTGCCGTATAATAGAAAGACAATGAATCACATTTAATCAATATTGTATGACACCTACTCGTTATTTTGATATCGCATATGTTGCAAATTTATCGGTAAATATGCAAACAAATATATTAATCCTAACAAAAAAAGGTTAATGTGAGAAAATACGTCCGCTATCATTAAAAAATTATTTTCTACACAGAAATATTCCCATTCTATAATACTTAATCAACATTATGACCAATTCTGAGCTCCCAGATATGGGTCAGACGGAAGATATTCAATGATCAATATGAAATCAGTGCAGGTGGTCATGGGAAAGTATAAGTGGATGGAAAAACCTATTTTAATCCACCTTGTGATGTAATGATGCCTTTGTCATATTACTCATTACATCATAAATATAACCGTGAAATTTGCAAAAACAATTGTTTATTGAATAGAAATAGGAAAATTTGTTCGGATCTAATCTCACAAACTCTATAAATCCTGTTTAACCTGTAGTTCCGGAACCGAAAGTAGTATCCACAACAAATTAAGGAATTCCATATGAAACTGTAAGACTTTTCTTTTGAACCTATAAATTTGTGAAAATCGATTTGGCCATCTCCAAGAAAAGTGAGTGGGATCCTTTTTTTTAAATCACTATTTCCAGTTCTTCCAAAACCGGATCCAGATAAACGGAATAGCCGAAGTTGGTTCGTTTGCGACCAACAAATATGACCTACAAATTGGAACAGTTTTGAACGTAGTTAAACTCATACTTACTATCTCATGCTCTATTTCGATTAAACCAATCAAACGAAATCTAACAAACGAAACGAACCTGCGTTTTTGTTACTTCTGCATATGTAAGTCAAGCTAAACATCATGAATCAGCAGCATAAAACATGTAGTAAGATTATTATTATAATTATAATTATTATTATTATTATTATTATTATTATTATTATTATTGACATCACTACACAACGTGTACGAAATAGAACAAAGCACGCCTTGTTCGTTTTGTGTTTTCTTCTTCTTTCGGTGTTGTACATATTGTCACTCTATATGGCGATTTGAAAACTTTGACACTCATCGCCCTGTAATTGCGGAACCGGAAGTCGGATCCAGATGAAATTTCACAGTAGCTTTAAAGACAGCATGAACTTTAATTCAAATCAAGATTTGTGAAAATCGGTTCAAGCATCGCAGAGAAATCGAAGTAAATTAGGTTTAGGAGTTTTTCTTCTCCACTTTCGGTGCTCTCGGAACAGGAAAAGAGGGGACCAGTAGTGCCGAATTAAGTTTTCATGCCCACAAACTAACAAGCTCTGCAAACTAGAAGAATTTATCAGACAGTTTTATGGGATTTGTACCTGTTTTTAACCATCGTTCGTGGAAAAATACTAATAAAATGGGTAATTTTCCACTTATCACGCTTTAGTTCCGGAACCGGAAGTCGGATCCAGATAAAATGTTCCACAAATTTCAGACCTTTCATTTGAATCTTAGTTTGCGAAAATCGGTTCAGCTATCTCTGAAAAAAGTGAGTGTATATTTCTTTCACTTTATTGGTACATATCATCCTATATCTCCGGAACCGGAAGTCGGATCGGAATGAAATTCAATAGCAGGCTATGGGACCATAAGACCTTTCATTTGAATCTTTGTTTGTAAAAATCGGTTTAGCCATCTCTGAGAAAAGTGAGTGCATATTTTTGTTACATACACACACATACACACGCACACAGACATTTGCTCAGATCGTCGAGCTGAGTCGAATGGTATATGACATTCGACCCTCCGGGCCTCGGTTAAAAAGTCGATTTTCACAGTGATTTCTACATGAGAAAGGCAAAAAGTTGTTCGGGACTACAAAAAACACATTCTCCATATACCAAAATTCTTATTCTGTAATACTTGATCTGCAATCTGTCCAATTTTGAGCTCCCAGATATGGGTCAGACGGAAGATATTCAATGATCAATATGAAATCAGTGGAGGTGGTAATGGGAAAGTATAAGTGGATGGAAAAAAGTTGTTCGGGAATTCGTGCAATTTAAAAACGAAAACGACATAAGATTGATAAGTAGGGTAGCACATTTTCAGATGCTCCACAATGAATTGAAGTTTATTCGAAATGACATGCGTCGGACTTCCATACTTCGTGATGTATAGGAAATTTTCGACCTCCGGTGTCGACTTTTTTCTGCATCGGCTATGGCAGAGCTGCACATGCACACAGGTGCATGTGCAGCTCAGCCATAGCCGAAGCAGGAAAAAAGTCGGTGACGGAAAGCTCGGATCGGTCTAATACGGATAGCCTTTTATACCACGCAAAAGTTCTGCTCTCATTACTGGGGACTGCTACTCCCGACGACCGAAGTTCAATTGAGAGCACGACCTGGGCGTTTCACGCTCTATACCTGGTTTGTTCTTACTGATGTTGGTGGGCTTGAGACTTTGCGTCACACATGTTTGATTTTGTTGCTGCTGGTTGAACGCCACTGCTTACCACGTTGTCCGAAAAGCGAATGAGAGTTGCGACCCGAGCGTTTGAGGCTTTACGTCTTGAACTTGATCAATAACCCAAAAGTGACAGCCATAGTTTCAAACCAGCTCAAGTTTATTGAAATCGGTTCAGCCATACGAGAAACACACTGACATTTTTCCATCTTGTCAAGCTGAGTGCAACAGGTTCGGACTTTTCGGATGGTGGCTTTTACGTTTCCGCCACATGAGTCGAATGGTATATACCACTAGGGTCGCCGATGCTCCGATAGAAAGTCGGGTTTTCCAACAATTTATATTATTTTTATTGTGAAAGAGTCGTTTACTTGAGCTATAATCGTTCTCATTTGTTGTAAGTATGACGAAGATGCTGAAAAGAAAAACAAAAATACTTACTATAATTACTAAATATGTAAAACAATTATGGCCCGGCCAAGGGCGGAAAAACGCCGCCCTAAGTTATTGAATTCATCCAACTTTTGTCGTGAATACGACTTACTTTACTATGGGGTGCCTTTTCAAAATTAGCCATATGGAAGAATGGGCAGAACTTAATCGCGAATATCTCGACTTGTATTAATGGCAGCAACATGATTCTTTCACTATTTCATCAAAAATCTGATCAGGAATTTAGGATAAAATTTTGAACAGTGTGAGATAACCACAAACAACTCAAAAATTAAGTTTTTTCAAAATTTGAAAATAATGCGGAAAACTATTTACTTTCGCTTGGGTTTTTCGTGCAAGGACGACGATTACATATCTTCAACTGACTGTGAATAAAAAAGGGAACAGTGGTCGATAATCGATAATTTCTTTACGTGCGTTCGATGGAAGTAGAAACCGTGGGAGTTAAACCTTCAACCAGCAGCGACGGACAGTGCACCTTCTGCGTGGTTAAAACCTCAATCGCTCAGGTCGCAACTCTCATTTGCTTTTCGGTAGCCATAACGAGAAGTTCAAGTTTCAGATTTTAGTTCCGCAGTATAGGTTTAGAATGCGGAGCCTGCGTGCTGAAACTGGATTCTGGAACTAGAATTGAAACTGGATTCTGAGTCTGGTATTTGTTCTAAATTTAGTTTTTGAACTCAGGGTCCAGCAGTTCTTTATTCCAGACTTAATCTATTCGGTTCTTTTTACACAATCCATTCTGGTAGTCATGTCGAAAAATCGTCTTCAAGTTTCAGAGCTTAGTTTCGGAATATGAGTTTAGAATTCAGAGTCTGTGTGCTGAACTAACTCAACTCGTCACTCTTCATCACGAACGCTTTCACAAAAAGTTCTTTTCAGAGTCACCATTATTTTATTATAAAGAACTATACTGCTTATTTCATAATATTCAATTGCGTTTCAGAATGTTTATTGTAACTAATCTGTAATTTAGTCTAGGCGCATCGTTTAAAATTCTAGTAATGAAAGAGGGGAAAGCTGCACAATTCGAACAATCGATCAAGCAAATCAATCTAGACTAACTCAGACAAACAAATCAATTTTATGCCGAATAAGGATTTCTGAAAGCTCACTTACAACCACAAAAGCAAATGAGATTGGTTTGTTTTCATCAGGGAACGCCTGCATTAAAATGTGCGGGTGTGTAATGTCAGAGACATAACTGGATGTCGTGAATACGAATATGACACGCTTTATTTATGCTTCCGAATTCGAATCGGTAGTTGAATTCGGAAGCATAAATAAAGCGTGTCGTATTCGTATTCACGACATCCAGTTATGTCTCTGACATTACACACCCGTACTTTTTTTAGATTAGCATCACTGTTCTCATACAAATAGGCAACGCAAATGTCAAGCACTAGTTTGGAAAAATGATGCTGACTGTGTGACATAAGCATGCTTTTGTGAACTACTCGAATCAATCTGAATCAATTGGTGTCAAAATTGGTATCCGAAATTATTTAATAAAAGTATGAAATATATTTTCATGAGACTTTTATGAAAAAAGAGAAAGGCATTATCACACCACTAGGTGGATTAAGAAGGGTTAACGGTCCAATTTGACGAGAGCCGATACTTTTTTAAGACCATAAACACAAAAAACACATTCCCCCACGTGATCTTCCGCCGCGCGGATACATACCACGAGGCATTCCGCCTCGTGATTGGTGGATTCCTGGCTGATATATTGGCCAACCACCTGGTTGGCCTGGCGTAGAATAATTTTCGGTTGGAATATAGTTGTTGTAGTACCGTGTTGGACGCCGGTACCCTCTAGACTGGCCTCGTCGGGCCGGGCAACGATAGGTGTGCAAGTGTATCTGCATCTGTAAAATTTATAAAACAGATTAGCTCCAGTATAGCATTTAAAATTTATAATAAAAATATAATTTAAATTTAAAATACTCACTTTTCTGAAGCGCGCTCCTTTCGTCCTTTCTCGATGATGACTGAAACGGTAATGCTATTCAAATGATCGATTAGCAGTATCCAATAGTCGAATTAATCGATTATTGGTAGCAAATAATATAGATATGATCGATCAATTTTCTTCGATCCTACACGGAACCGTAAAACTACCTAATTTTGAGTAATTTCCATCTAAATTCGGGGTTACACACACAGTATGCGATATTCGATTAAAAACCGAATATGACGGAAAGGGCAAATCAAACACAACATATTAAAAAGATATCCAGCTCTCACATTCATGAACAAATCATTGGCAACATCCTTTTTTGCAAGCATGGCGCCCTCAGGTGAGTCCGCATCGAATCTTGTACAAACAAGTACATAAGAGAAATGTCAATGGAGTTGCTGAAGTGATGATTGATTGCGCTCCAAACTGACAGGGTCTGGTATTACCCAAATGAAATTCATTGATGTATTGTCTGATGAAAGTACGGCTGATTTGATGCACATCCGTCAACCTTCTCTTTATACAAAAGCATAGCAAAGTTTTGACATTACATCATGTATGTTGTGCAGTTTGGCCTTTCTGTTTGAACAGATCGAGCAGCCGATTCATTGTGTACAAAATCGTTGCATTGCATAACTAGTACTACGAGTATGATTTCCGAATGGATTCCAAATCATATGCGAAAACCTATCCCGACTAGGATCGGTTCGGAATTAATTGTTGTAACTGTTTTTGACTTAATTGAGAATTCATACTGAATTCCGAATCAAATTCCAGGTGATTTAACTGGGTAAGTTTACGGAAATCGATTTAACTGTCTTGAAAAAAAAATGAATTAGATAATCGATAATTTTATTTATAATTTACGAAAAGGAATTCAACCAATACCATACCAAAATACCAAATTTGAACCATTTAATAATGTGGGTTGGATAGACTTTGTTGGTGATTTTTGCACAAGTTGATGGCTAATGCTAAGAGCATAAATTTGACTGTTCAATCGACGAAATGAAATATTTTGAGCATTGGGCACAAAGTTTTGTCGTGAATACGACTTACTTTACTATGGGGCGCCTTTTCAAAATTTACCCTCTGAGAGAGTGATAAGTTTTTGATCGTGAATATCTCCTGTTATATCTAACGAATCAACATAATTCTTGCTACATGCCATCGGAAATATGATCACAATTTTATGATAAAACTTTCAGTTGTGTGACATATTCTTAAATAGTTCACAATTAAACTTTTCTGAAATGTTTGGTATAAACGAGTATCAAAGAGGATAATTCATATGGCGCGTTTGCCTTTCTCGAATTTTGAAAGCTCATAGCTCAGTGATCTGTAGAAGGATTTATATAATCTAACTACCAATAGAATCGAAAATCTTCAACTTGAACGTGTATTACAACAATATTGAAGTTTTTCAATAGTACACTATTGAAAAACCTGTTTGATTTAACCCATGACAGCACCAGCCAATCAGAACGCGAGATGTCTGTATCTATACAAGAGCATCCATATAAAAGTTGAATGGTTCACTTTTCCTATCATTTGCTGAGCAACTCTTCCCGAAACAAGACACACGACAGCAACATCGAGGACCTGTCGTCTCATTGTTTCCCGATATGAATGCACGAGACACCGTCGGCACAATGACACCGAAAAAGGCAGCCAAAAAGTCCAGCAAGGCCCATTGCCGAAACAAGACACACACGAGAACCATCTCAGATCTCAATTAGGTTTTGCACGAACATGACATAACCTCACATAAATGAACAGAATGAACTTTTTTTGACAGTCGACGTGTACTTGTTTACAGTTCAAAAGTTCATCACAAGTTCATCGTTCGAATGTAAAAGTTGCAAGTCGCCTCACACTCAACAGATTCATACATATATCGCTCCTTGATTCTGGAAACACATACAGGACAATCTTTGTAGTCATTTTCACTGTGGAATACGTTTTTAGCAGGCACTTTTTCGTCATTTTTTTCAATTTTTAACTTGCAGTCGCAAAACAAAACAAGTACACGGCAACTGTCAAAGATGAACTTGATTCATCGGCAGTTCATTTGTGTCGTCATCGTGCAAAACCTAATATTTCCTACCAAAAGATTCATCAAGATGGGAGTTAAAATAATTTGCACCGTCACTAACACATTCAATTACGAATGGCAATGCGAAAGCGAAAGTGATGATTTTGAACACATCTTTATACTAGTATACAAATATGCCGTGCGAAACAGAGTTGCCACAGATCAATATGTATTTTTGTTGCGATTACTTTAGTATGCGGCCGAAAACAAAAATTGTTAGAACAAATGTTTCCACTTGATTTGCGCATTCTACTTTCCAGGCGTATCAGAACTGGCTAAACTTAAAGCAATTCTAAATATTTCTTTATCACAGTGATGTGGTCATCCTGAAAAGGACGGGGTTTTCAACGGATGGCCAGCTGCAGATGGCGAGGGATGATTTTCGTTTTCGTTGTCATGGGCAGCGTTACCGGTCAATTCCAACACTTCGGCAACCAAGTACTCCATCACTGCCGCCAGATAGACCGATGCACCAGCACTGACACGCTCGGCGTAGTTCCTCTCCCGAGGCAAACGATGGATTCTGCCGCCAACTGGGCACTTCAGACCAGCACGGTTTGAGCGGGACTTTATCTTGCCCTGAATTGTTCCTCCACAATATGCTGTTAGCAGCTCGACGACCCATTCAGTATTACTGGCTGCCGCTCTGCTAACTCTCTCTTTTATATCGTTTCACTGTTTCCCGTTCTGCGTATAGGAAAGGAATTCTAACAAAGGGGACGTCCTACCGTGCTACCACTAGCACGTATAAAAGGAAATGTGATGTGAGAAATAGCGTCATTTAAGTTAAAGCAGCTACTCTGTACGTACGAGACACCGTCAGAACGATGGCTCCGAAAACAGGTAGAAAAGCAGATTTGTACCGTCACTAACACATTCAATTACGAACGGCAATGCGAAAGTGATGATGTTGAACACATCTTTATACTAGTATGGGGTCGTGTGAAAATATGCCATGCGAAACAGGGTTGCCATATATACAGGTTAATCTGTATTATTATTATTACTATCATTATTATTATTAGAATCACTCTTGCATACCGAAGATCGTAGATACATTTCAGACCAGGCCATTGCAATTGTCTCGTACTGAAATTTCGAGAAGAATCAGATATCTTCGAACTTCATAGCTTCAATAAAAATAAACTACAAATTTGTCGTACCTAGCTTCCTATATTAGCAAATTAAAAAGGAATTGTTTCAAGTTTGGAATATATAGTTGTAGAATAGTAGCTGTTTAATGTAACTAATCTGTACTTTAATGTAGGTGTATCGCTTCAAATTCTATTAGGGGCTGTCCATAAAAGACGTCACGCCGCAAGGGGGAGGGAGGTGTTTCCTAAAACGTGACCTTTTGTGACAGGGGGGAGGGGGGGAGGTTTTCGGAATGTGACGTCCAATATTTTCAATGAGCGCATTTTTGAAATACCTAATTATATTACTGCTTTGCCCTATTTCCTGAAAAAATCTCCACAATAAACGTTTACATTCTATAGGAAAACGTGTATTTGTAGATATAAAAGCTTTTTCTTGTAAATTCGGAAATGAGTGATGCAGGAAATCATTTCTGTTGTGATCAGCAAAAGTGCACGGAGGAGCGAGTAAATTAGCGAAATTTATAAATTTTGCCTAATATGAGTAAAAAGGAAAAAGATGCCTTCAAACAGTTTAACTTAAGATGTGCACTGACAATTTTTTCAGTAATTTGATTTTCTAGCAATGATAATAGTATATCATAATAATTTCTCTTATCTGATTCTGATGCAGTTTATTCAATTATACTTAATTTGAAAAAGGGCGGGAGATTAACGATTTCAAACTTAGAACATGTCATGTCTTATCTTGATCATATGTGATTTTACTCCACCAACATAAAAGCTTATCGAATCATCCAATGATTGAACTTTCACTGATCAACTAATAATGAAAAGATTCTCCGGCAGTGATCTCGTTTTGATGAGGTTTTGGTCTTTATTTTCTCAGCCCTGTAAGCTACATTACGGAAATATTATTCTTTACCTAAAACAATAATATATCTGTGTAGCCCTAGGAGGACTAAAACAAATGATTTAAATGTTTCATCAATTCCAACCAAATACTTTTGTTAATTTATATAATTGATATTAATAAAATAATTCCGATGATTTTGTAGATTTATGGATATTTTTTAATCTAATGACAGCATGTAATAAATCGATTTTTCCCTCATATTTTTATGGTTTGTCATACATATTGAGAATTTATTGAGATGAATTTTATTTATTTTGAATTCGTGACACGTGACATAGGGGGGAAGGGGGGTCTTTGCTTCTGTGACAATTTGTGACAAAGGGGGGATGGGGAGTCAAAAATCGTCAAAAAAAGCGTGACGTCTTTTATGGACAGCCCCTTAGTGAAAAAGAGGAAAGCTTGCACAATTCATACAATCAATCAACTAACTGATATTCGGAAAAGTGATGGGAGCGTGTCAGTTTTTTCGTATTCACGACATCCAGTTATGTCTCTGACATTACTCACCCGCCTTTTTCAATTAGGTTGAGCAGCCTATTCTTAAACATTCGGATTAATTTACGAAAATAACTCCAGTAAATATTTCGTCAATATTGAAGCTCAAAATTGGACAGAATGTAGATCAAGTATTACAGAATAAGAATTTTAATATGTGGAGAATGTGTTTTTTGTAGTCCCAAACAACTTTTTTCCATCCACTTATTCTTTCCCTTGACCACCTTCTCTGATTTCATATTGATCATTGAATATCTTCCGTCTGACCCATATCCGGGAGCTCAGAATTGGACAGAATGTAGATCAAGTATTACAGAATAAGAATTTTTAGATGTGAAGAATGTGTTTTTTGTAGTCCCGAACATAATTTTTCATTTTTGATTTGGTGGGGAAAATCCGGCTTAGTTAAAGAAATCACAAGAAGATGGCGTTTCGATAGAGCCGTTGCATGGGATTATCGTACAATAATTTTGGAATATCTTCCGTCTGACCCATATCTGGGAGCTCAAAATTGGACAGATTGTAGATCAAGTATTACAGAATAAGAATTTTGATATGTGGAGAATGTGTTTTTTGTAGTTCCGAACAACTTTTTTTCCATCCACTTATACTTTCCCATGACCACCTCCACTGATTTCATATTGATCATTGAATATCTTCCGTCTGACCCATATCTGGGAGCTCAGAATTGGTCATAATGTTGATTAAGTATTATAGAATGGGAATATTTCTGTGTAGAAAATAATTTTTTAATGATAGCGGACGTATTTTCTCACATTAACCTTTTTTTGTTAGGATTAATATATTTGTTTGCATATTTACCGATAAATTTGCAACATATGCGATATCAAAATAACGAGTAGGTGTCATACAATATTGATTAAATGTGATTCATTGTCTTTCTATTATACGGCACAGTCAAACTGCGAATCGAAGTATGTTCGTACATATGGTAGATTTATAAAGTTATTAAATATAAACACGCTTGTAGTTATGTTTATTTATTCGAGAATTTATTTTCTGGTTTTCGTAATTGTTCAACATACTGAAAAAAATCATTAAAAGGACCATTTCTTCGTGAAAGTAATTTAGTTAAATTTGTTCCGTCAAATTCGCGTCATCCACTCCTTTCTGGTGGGGGAATTCCCAGCTTTTAATTTTCAAAGTTAGGTGGCGCATCGACAACGATTTAAATTAATTTCTACTGAATACCTCCCTTAGCTGGTGGGGGAAATCCCAGCTTTTATTTATCAGAGGTAGATGGCGCTACGGTAGCTGTTTAGCAGGTATTCTTCTGAAAATGTTCTGGTCTCGGACTGGTGGTTCAGCCAGCAGGTGGGCCGTTTCACGGCGGTAAAGCATCGCTCTGATTGGTCAATCGATGCAAAAGCAAAGCTGTTGGAAGCACGCGAATCTATAAATAGAAGCGAAATTATAGCTAACGTTTCAGTCCTCCGCGTAGCATGCCAGAGGTAGATTGTTGCTAGACAGCAAGACAAAAAATGCCATAAAACGATTTGAAGCTTTTATTTTATGCTCTGATCGTGTCTCATGCAAGATCGGATGAAATGCCATGTTATGTCGTTTCGCCTGAGAAATTTACAACTACCCCAGGGTAAGATGAACTCTATTGATAATGTGAAAAAGATTATTGCTTCAACCGAAGTCGCAGAATGGTAGTAATGGTACAGAAACGCTATAAAAATAACTGCTTGCATACAAAATTTGAACACAAGCTTGACGAAGAGAAGCTTAAATATCGATATCCGTATCGCAAGCATGTACAAACATATAATTGCATACATTTGGGCTATTGATGTAATTTCGTCGGCTACAAATACAAACCACGACAAATAGAGTCTATATTCTGAGTTCGCGTGTTCGGTGTTGATTCCTAATAAAGATCAATCTAAGCAAACTCTCGTGCATTCGCAGATTCAAAAGTGTGGCGATTAATTAAAAATGTCGATCATTAGAAATTTTGTTTGCCTCGTTCCACATCAATGGCTCGAACAACCCCATGGGGCTGATCCTTGTAGTTTGGGCAAATCGAAGGTAAAAATCATCGGTTTAGTGAAAATCTAAAATAATTTGATTTGCTTCGTGCACTTCTCGCTGTGCAAAAATCGCTCGAGAAAAATGTTCCGAACTGTTCTAAATATCGTAGAGAATTCTACAATTTGGTCCATCTAAAAGGCAGAAATGAATCCTGTACAGAATCTTGATAGTTTCTTTCAATGAAGTATGCAAATACGAAATGAGATAATCGACGTCCAAAAGCATTTAAAATTTTAGTAGTTAAAAGAAGGAATGTTTCGCAATTCACACTATCGATCAACTATCAATTCGAATTCGAAAGTGTAAAGAAATCGGGTCAGTTTTATTCGTATTCACGACATGCAGTTATGTCTCTGACATTACACACCCGTACTTTTTTTTATTCGACTTCATTTGATATTCGTCAATCCCGCTTGTACGTACAAAAAACGAATCTTGAGACGAGTTGAATGAGATTGAAATATGGGTATGTTTGGTAGTGAGAAAGCCATGTTATTGGCAATAACATTTTCCATGATTAGTATATATGAAGGGCAATAACTTATTGCCTTTCATATGTATCTTTTATTGAAAAAATAAAACCAAGACGCCTAAAATGTAGAACTGATTCAAAACGGTTCTGCCAATCTTGTATGGCAAGAATCCGACAGAAAAGAACCGTTAATAACCGCTAGGCGAAATTCTCTGCCGGAAACGGTTGTTGCATTGTTGCCAGACTTTTGCCGGAATTCTGCCAGATGGCTGGCAGACATAGCCAGCCGTCTGGGGGGAAATCTGCCTGCCGCGCACAAGTGGAAAACGGAAAAGTTTTAGACTAAGATTTTCGCTTTTCTTGAATTGCAATTTTAAGCAGAATGAACTAATTGGTTTATTTTGCAACCTTATGGAAGATTTATTGATCAAAATCAGGAAAAGAAGCGTCGGAATTTGTTTTTACGCACACATTGTTGACATTACTCATACGCTTGCAAAGAGACTTTCTCCTTAACGCATTGCAATGGCCATGAGCATAACTCGGCTCAATCAACTGCGTATTTTTGGCAACACTACCTACAACAAGCTTTCAATTGAAAGAAAACTCATTTCAATTTTTTCAAGTTTTTCGACTTCTTCATGTAATTATTTTATTTAAAATACTCATACTGTATATTAATTTAATGGAACACATGTAAACACTCACTCACTGTCTCTTGATCATCTCCAACTTCTGCCTAGCCTGCACGCTGACACAATCATACTCAACTTGTGGTAGCTATCGAATAACTCAGGATATCACACTAATGCACGATTCAGACGATCCGTCTCGACCCGTTACGTCAGGTACCGTTAAAATTAATTTAATACTTCCTTTACCGGAACGTTCACACGCTCCGTCCGTCAAGACGTTCCGTGACGGTGACGTTACGTGTGAATGTCTCCATAAGAATGCATGTAATTAATGTTGACGGTGACGGTGACTTTTCACATTTACTATAAAATTTGAATTTTTATTTACATAGTTCTGTAAAAAAGCATGTGTGGCAATAAGTCACATAATTAGTTAAATATTAAATGAAATGCATAATTAAAACGATGTTTTTTTTCGACTGATGAAAATTTGGCAAAAGAATTTTAAATGATAAGTTTTAGATGTTCGGTAAAGGTCATATACATTATTTAGGTATGAGCACACAATTACTGTTCAATTTATTTAAGAAATAAAACCATAACACTGAGCAAGTTGTTGCAAATGCCGAGAAAGTGTGGAAAAACTTTTTTCTCGTTTACACACTTCTCCGGCTCTAAGTCTTCAAAAATGGAGCTCCATAAGCTGAAGCAACCCGAGGATTGAGAGAAAATGCTCGAATTTCTAGCGATTTCCTGGACTTCATTGCTGACTACTGCTTTTGTACTGCTTTCCAAGTTCGGGATCCGATTTCATCATTTCTTCGAGCTCCTTTTCGACTTCTACCAGCTGCCGGTTGTAGGTAAGGGAGGGTTGAGTGCACTACGGAAAGTAAACAGAATAATCAGTTTTGATTAGATTTTTTTCGATAAGATTTTTGGATGCCGCAGCAACTATATTAATATCGAATATAAAGTAAACTGTTTGCTAATCTGTTTGAATCGATCTGTATAGACTCAAGAATTTTCATAATATTGATTGAACAAACTTTTTTTAAGCTATTGCGATAATACCTCACAATGAATATACTATCAAATTTGTGAACGCGTGATGTAAATTATCCAAGGATGTCAAATAATATCTGTCTGCATAAGTCAACAACCTGCCAAAGTGGCATCTCTGCCTGTCGTCTCTGCACTCAAAAAAATCCACAATTTTATGTAAAAAATCACATAGATGCCAAAAACGGCTTTGGCATCGGAGTTTACGTGATGTTCTTAACAACCATCGGATCATGATTAAATGTCAGAATTATTGCTGTTGTCACATATTTTTTATGTGTCACGTACTTACTTGAATTCATTATGTCAACCATATGTTCATTTTGTGCTCGGATGCAAACTCTTTTTTGACCCTTCAACTGTATTTATCACAGTGATTTTAAGGTAAATATTTGCTCATTAGTTTCATCGACACTTATAAAGTCTAGCTAATGTATATTATACTTTCAGATCTAATATTAGTACCTTTTTTCATAAATACGTTTATTTCTTAAGGCAGTTTACATAAGTTTTTCTTCGCCGTAGCATCACTTTTACATAATATTCTTATCCTAATTTAATTCTAACATAGTCACAACGTTTTGCATTTATTAAAACATATTCTCTTATTACTTAAATATCAACTTAGGTAATTCGTCATTAATTATGAAATCTACTCGGAAATATTATTTGAACCAAACGATTAACTTCTATAAATTATAAAATAAGCTGTTATTTTCAGACATTTTGTTAATAATTTCATAAACTGTTTCGAGTTTGTTTGTATCATTACATTATTTTTATTCTAATTTAGCTATTGGTTGAACTCATGGACGCAGCTGGGATCAGAACTAAGTCTTGAAAGGGGCCTTTATTAAATTGAAACTCCAGTTTTCTTTATGAAATGATAAATAAGTTTCATGTATGAAAGGTCACGACAAGCAAGAATGTCTCGAACTGGGATATTGGATAGTCTACCTTGGGTACGCAAAGAATTTATTAGTTGAGATCTGACATCACGATACTCCACGCATGTCCAAACGACATGATCAATATCTCGATAACCTTCGCCACAAGCACAATGATTAGTCTCGGAGAGCCCAATTCGAAGGAGATGTACATCTAACGTGTAGTGATTGGACATGAGTCTGGACATCACACGAATGAAATCTCTACTCACATCCAGTCCCCTGAACCATGCCTTTGTCGATATTTTCGGAATAATTGAGTGCATCCACCGACCCAGATCATCTTTATCCCAAGAAGCTTGCCAGCTGGCAAGTGTTCTTTGGCGAGACGAGCTATAGAATTCGTTGAAAGCAATTGGTCTCTCATAAATTTCACCCTCAATAGCACCACGTTTGGCTAAAATATCGGCTCTTTCATTGCCAGGAATGGAGCAATGAGCCGGGACCCAGACTATAGTGATTAGATAATTATTGTTCAATATGTCGTTCAGGCACTGTTTTATTTTGCCCAGGAAAAACGGTTCAGTCTTGCCAGTCATGTTTGAGCGAATGGCTTCAATTGCACTCAGACTATCTGTGAAGAGGAAATAATGGTTTGGAATTAATGTGACGATTACACTCAAACTATAATGAACTGCTGCTAGCTCTGCTATATAAACAGATGCAGGTTCTTGAAGCCTAAATGAGGCCGAAACATTATTGTTGAACATACCAAACCCTGTCGCTTCTTCAATTCGCGATCCGTCCGTGTAAAACATTTTCTCAGAGTCAATATGCCTGAACTTACTTGAAAATATTTTTGGGATTTCCGTCGAACGTAGATGATCCGGGATTCCACGCACTTCGCGCTGCATGGATGTATCGAAAAATAAAGTTGAGTCATGGACATTTAGGAGGCTGACACGGATAGGAATATATCTTGAAGGGTTGATTTCCTGTGACATATGGTTAAAATATACTGTCATGAATTTTGTTTGAGATCGAAGCTCGACTAGTCGTTCGAAATTATTAATTACCATGGGATTCAGCACCTCACATCTTATTAGCAGGCGTGATGAAAGCTCCCAAAATCGATCTTTTAATGGAAGAACTCCCGCCAGAACTTCAAGACTCATTGTATGTGTCGAATGCATGCACCCTAAAGCAATTCGCAAACAACGATACTGAATTCGCTCCAGTTTGATAATATGAGAGTTTGCAGCGGAACGAAAGCAAACGCATCCATATTCCATCACTGAAAGTATCGTTGTCTGATACAATTTTATTAGATCTTCCGGATGAGCACCCCACCAAGATCCTGTTATTGTTCGAAGAAAATTTACTCTTTGTTGGCATTTTGTTATCAGAAACCTAATGTGTCCTCCCCACGTGCATTTGGAATCGAACCACACCCCGAGGTATTTAAAAGTTAAAACCTGTTGGATCATTCTTCCCATCATATGGAGCTGAAGCTGCGCGGGATCATGCTTTCTTGAAAAGACGACTAACTCTGTTTTCTCCGCAGAGAATTCGATACCAAGATGAACAGCCCAATCGGACAAGTTATCTAAGGTATCTTGCAATGGTTTATGCAGATCAATAGCTTTGGGTCCAGAAACTGAAACTACGCCATCATCTGCCAATTGTCTTAGTGTACATGGGGTTACTAGACAGCTGTCAATGTCATTCACGTAAAAATTATAGAGGAGCGGACTGAGGCATGAGCCTTGCGGGAGACCCATGCAATATTAGTACCTAGCAGAAGTATAGTTTATAAGCAAATTTAGCAAGTGTTATTGAGTTTACTAAATGACTCTACGAAACCAACACCTCAACAACTTATTTGACCAATCGGTATTACGCGAATTCTGTATACCAAAATTACAAAATTGAAACACAACTCAATTTTTCTTTTCTACAGTTCAAAAGACAAATTCCCTAGATTGTGTTCCAGTACATCAATCTTCTAAGGAAACTGTACATCGAAAATTGTCGTCAATCGCAATACATGCATCTCAACCCGTAGAATCATACTAATTTGAAATAATTCTAACAGTGGATTAACGAAAGCACATATGTAATTTACTAATTTTTAATACCCATGTGCATTATAAAGATTTAAAATAGAATTTAGTAACAATTACAAGAAAACATTGTAACTATTACAAAAAATTCTGGTAAAAAGTAAGTTCAGATGAAAGTAAATTTACAGTACAATTTAAATGAACTTCGTGTAAATTTCACAAAATTATTCTATAGAATCTACAGAAAGAGTCACGTAGGGATTACGTGATACAAATGTGGACTAAGAGTTTATGAGTTCATTCTGTGTCACTTATACTTCACATAAGTATTACAAGAAAAGTTATATGGATGAAAATCACATACGTTTTCACGTAGCATTGAAGTGAAGATTTTTCTGAGTGTGTGTTTTTCTTATACAAAAATAGACCATAGTTGATTTACCTCTCTTGTGATCCAAGCAGAAATACCAGCTAATTATTCCGCAATTCATACCCAACCGAACTTCCCAGTTTGAAAGTGTACTGAATCGAAACTGTGATCATAAGTGAAACTACTCTGAACTGAGCTTAGAGAGAAATCAGTTTTCAGTTCAGCTCAATGAACACATCATGTCAATTGTATGGGTGCGCAGTGTTGCTATTTTAGCGCGCACGAATTTGACATTTATCTTCCCTACTTCTCCGTTGGACAAACTCGATACATATTATTTCGTCGGGAGAGTCCACATTTTGAGAACTTTCAAATGTTCTATTGGGTTTCGGTCGTTTCGATGTAATATCTTATAAAATGACTAACTATTAGTACTAAATCTCACCGGAGAATACAAAAAAAAAATTTTATTCTTCTGCTTAAAAGGTGTATAATGCATTGCACTGGCAAAGCAATTATAAAACTCGGGGTGAAAGACGAGTAATGTTCGCCCAAACTGATCATCTGCGAGAACTTAGAAATGTTCGGAACCTCGCATTGTCTGATCAACTGACAGGAAGAGAACAGTTGAAGCCGAATTGCAGACGAAAAGCCCACTAAAAATACTTTTACCCGCATCCCGATCAATGTGTGATCGTTCAAATTTCAGATCAATTTGCCGGTAAAAAATGGCGTCATTTTTCGTTTTCTCTTCTGTTAATAACTCTTTAATTTCTTCTTGTGCATTGGACGTAACTGGACACCTAGGTGAGGACCTTCCATAAACAGTAGCAATAATTTCTTGCGTAGTTTAGTACCTCAAACGCTCAGGTCGCGTTCTCATTCGTCTTTCGGACATCGTGGCGAGCAGTCGATTTTAACCAGCAATGGCAAGTAACTGATTTTTTAATTGAATTCTAGAACTAAATTCTGAACTTAATTTCAGATTAAGAATTTAGTTTCGGAATTCAGTTCCAGATTACAGGTTCCGAATTAAAAACTGACTGTGGAACAGAATCCCAATTCAGTATTCTGGAACAGGTTTCTTCACTAGATTTTGGAACTGAATTTAGTTTCTTAAATTATGTTCGGGACTCGAATACAGAACTCTGATTTAGGATTTCAACTTCTGAATTCATGAATAAAATAATAGAATGAATAATGAATGTTTCATCTGAATTCTGGTACTAAATGTTAAATCTGAACTCAAAACCTGACCTTTAGAACTGACTTCTGAACCAGAATTTAATTCCGGAATTCACACTCATTTCCAGAAGTTAATAGCATGCATGCTGGAACTAAATTCGGAACATGGATTTAGTTCGTTTATTAAGGTTTGGAATTTAAGTTTAGAACTCAGTTCTAGAACTAAATCCGGAACTTAGAGTCTAAAAAATGCGTTCAGTTTCATAATTTTAGAATCAATTTCTTTGATCTGATGACTTGATCTTGAGTCCGAGCCTGAATTCTGCAACTGAATTTCAAGCAAAAGTCACACAATCACCACGATTATCTATGTGCGAAAATGAGAAATTTCATACCATCAAAAATATGTTCAGCAACTTATGATAAATTGTAAGACATCCAAAAATAACTTAAAGTTGAAATTTTCCAAAATATTTGGTATGAACGAGCATTAAGGTTAAATTTAGTGCACAAAATATGGCGATCAAAATTCCAAACATATGAATTGAACGAATCATCGCACAAAGCGTATCGTGCAAAATCGACGAAATATTTTTCCACTGATTGAGTGCTGTGGGCTTACGACACGTTTTGTTCGCTAGTCAAACAAGCACTAATTGTGGATGGTTATAAAACATGAATATTGTTAATCAGGCCCGTGCGCAGGGGGGGGTTTTGGGGGTTTTAACTCCCCCCATGAAGAATTTTTTTTAATTAAATTTCATGAACAATGGAGTACTTATAATATTAAAGTGCAAATAACTTGACGAATTGTAACTGAACCACTTTAGTATACAAT
This sequence comes from Malaya genurostris, assembly GCF_030247185.1. Taxonomy (NCBI): domain Eukaryota; kingdom Metazoa; phylum Arthropoda; class Insecta; order Diptera; family Culicidae; genus Malaya; species Malaya genurostris. Next base: position 123,044,051 of record NC_080570.1, read on the forward strand.
AGAATGCCTTCAATTGAACAAAAAAGTTCAATTTTTTATCAATTTATAAACTGACATAATTTGAGCCCCCCCTCTTTAATGATTTCTGCGCACGAGCCTGTCAGAATTCGTTTTACATTATCAATATAGTGGATGAGGCCCCTTTTCGCCTTTTGGACACCCCCCTCTCCCCTTGAAACCTCCCCCCCCCCCCATGGATGATTCCTGCGCACGGGCCTGTTGTTAATTGACAAATATGAGGGAGACACATTTGTGAATGTTGTCAATTTAGTCATTCAATTTATAACCAAATACTCTTATAATTGATTTTTTTACTTAAACCGAAAGTTGTTTTAAAGGGTGATTTTTTAAGAGGTATAGGATTTGATTTACAAAACAAACATCAAAAAATTTAGGAAACTGTTGAAATCTTAAATGGAACGATCAATATAATTTAATGAAGATGATTTCATGCAAATGTGGGCCGCGGCTCCGCTTTAGATAGCCCATGTGCAGGGTTCAATTTTGGCACGCTCTCCAACATATTGGCCGGTATTCTACCGGCCCATAATCCACACCAAACAGTGACTTTTTGTCGTGAATACGACTTACTTTACTATGGGGTGCCTTTTCAAAATTTACCCTCTGAGAGAGTGATAAGTTTTTGATCGTGAATATCTCTTGTTGTATCTAACGAATCAACATAATTTTTGCTACATGCCATCGGAAATATGATCACAATTTTATGATAAAATTTTCAGTTGTGTGACATAATCTCAAATAGTTCAAAATTAAACTTTTCTGAAATGTTTGGTATAAACGAGTATCAAAGAGGATAATTCATATGGCGCGTTTGCCTTTCTCGTATTTTGAAAGCTCATAGCTCAGTGATCTGTGGAAGGATTTATATAATCTAACTACCAATAGAATCGAAATTTTTCAACTTAAACGTGTATAGCAAGAGCATTGAAGTATTTCAATAGTACACTATTGAAAAACCTATCTCATTTGACCCATGTCAACACCAGCCAATCAGAACGCGTTCTGAGGAAGAGAAGAAAATAGCTGCTGCTGTACAACAAATCGTTCAAGAAAAATGTTTCCAAAAGTGGTGAATATCGTAGTGAGTTCCTCAATTTGGTCCTTCTGAATGCTAGAAACGAATCCCTACAGCATATTGATAGTCTCTTTCAATAAATTATGCAAATCCGAAATGAAATAATCGACATTGAAATTCTATATGCGGCTATTTTTATAGCCGTTAGGACCGCCCATTAGTGAAAAAGCTACAAACGAAATCACATAAAAGGAAATCTCTTAACAAAAATTGAATCAGTTTGGATTCTATCGCCACTGCGAGCAGATGTGTTTTGTGTCGTCTGCACAGCTAGTTTCGCTTTCGACAAGAGCGATTACGTCACAGCTGCCAGTCATTTCGATGGATGAAAAAGCAACGTTGGAGAGCATTATAAAAAATCAGCCGTTCTAATGGCTCTAAAATTTTTCTAAAGAACTATTAGGATTTGTTTTTCGCAAATCGCAGGTAATTATCCTCAGTTTAGTGCAAATCAAGAACAATTTGGTTAGATTTGTGCACTTTTCGCTGTGTGAAATTCACAGTAATCGAGATCAAGTGAAGCCTTTTTTTGCGAAAAATGTTCCGAGTTTAATATCGTAGAGAATTACGCAATTTGACCCTTCTGAATGTTGGAAATGAATCCCTACAGCATATTGATAGTTTTTTTTCAATAAATTATGCAAATCCGAAATGAAATAATCGACATTGAAATTCTATATGCGGCTATTTTTATAGCCGTTAGGACCGCCCATTAGTGAAAAAGCTACAAACGAAATCACACAAAAGGAAATCTCTTAACAAAAATTGAATCAGTTTGGATTCTATCGCCACTGCGAGCAGATGTGTTTTGTGTCGTCTGCACAGCTAGTTTCGCTTTCGACAAGAGCGATTACGTCACAGCTGCCAGTCATTTCGATGGATGAAAAAGCAACGTTGGAGAGCATTATAAAAAATCAGCCGTTCTAATGGCTCTAAAATTTTTCTAAAGAACTATTAGGATTTGTTTTTCGCAAATCGCAGGTAATTATCCTCAGTTTAGTGCAAATCAAGAACAATTTGGTTAGATTTGTGCACTTTTCGCTGTTTGAAATTCACAGTAATCGAGATCAAGTGAAGCCTTTTTTTGCGAAAAATGTTCCGAGTTTAATATCGTAGAGAATTACGCAATTTGACCCTTCTGAATGCTGGAAATGAATCCCTACAGCATATTGATAGTTTTTTTTCAATAAATTATGCAAATCCGAAATGAAATAATCGACATAAAAATTCTGTATGCGGCTATTTTTATAGCCGTTAGGACCGCCCATTAGTGGAAAAGCTACAAACGAAATCAAATAAAAGGAAATCTCTTAACAAAAATTGAATCAGTTTGGATTCTATCGCCACTGCGAGCAGATGTGTTTTGTGTCGTCTGCACAGCTAGTTTCGCTTTCGACAAGAGCGATTACGTCACAGCTGCCAGTCATTTCGATGGATGAAAAAGCAACGTTGGAGAGCATTATAAAAAATCAGCCGTTCTAATGGCTCTAAAATTTTTCTAAAGAACTATTAGGATTTGTTTTTCGCAAATCGCAGGTAATTATCCTCAGTTTAGTGCAAATCAAGAACAATTTGGTTAGATTTGTGCACTTTTCGCTGTTTGAAATTCACAGTAATCGAGATCAAGTGAAGCCTTTTTTTGCGAAAAATGTTCCGAGTTTAATATCGTAGAGAATTACGCAATTTGACCCTTCTGAATGCTGGAAATGAATCCCTACAGCATATTGATAGTTTTTTTTCAATAAATTATGCAAATCCGAAATGAAATAATCGACATAAAAATTCTGTATGCGGCTATTTTTATAGCCGTTAGGACCGCCCATTAGTGAAAAAGCTACAAACGAAATCACATAAAGGAAACTCTTAACAAAAATTGAATCAGTTTGGATTCTATCGCCACTGCGAGCAGATGTGTTTTGTGTCGTCTGTACAGCTAGTTTCGCTTTCGACAAGAGCGATTACGTCACAGCTGCCAGTCATTTCGATGGATGAAAAAGCAACGTTGGAGAGCATTATAAAAAATCAGCCGTTCTAATGGCTCTAAAATTTTTCTAAAGAACTATTAGGATTTGTTTTTCGCAAACCGCAGGTAATTATCCTCAGTTTAGTGCAAATCAAGAACAATTTGGTTAGATTTGTGCACTTTTCGCTGTGTGAAATTCACAGTAATCGAGATCAAGTGAAGCTTTTTTTTGCGAAAAATGTTCCGAGTTTAATATCGTAGAGAATTACGCAATTTGTCCCTTCTGAATGCTGGAAATGAATCCCTACAGCATATTGATAGTTTTTTTTTTCAATAAATTTGCAAATGCGAAATAAAATATTCGACATTAATATTCTGTATGCGACTATTTTTATAGCCGTTAGGACCGCCCATTAGTGAAAATGCTACAAACGAAATCACGTAAAAGAAAGCTCCTAACAAAAATCTAATCAGTTTGGATTCTATCGCCAATGCGAGCAGATGTATTTTGTGCCGTTTGCAAAGCTAGTTTCGCTTCCGATAAGAGTGATTACGTCACAGCTGCCAGTCATTTCGATGGATGAATAAGCATCGTTGGAAAGCATTATAAAAAATCAGCCGTTCTAATGGCTCTAAAAGTTTTCTGAAGAACTATTAGGATGTGTTGTTCGCAAATCGAAAGAAAATATCCTCAGTTTAGTGCAAATGTAGAACAGTTTGGTTAGATTCTTGCACTTTTCGCTGTGTGAAATTCACAGTAATCGAGATCAAGTGAAGCCTTCTTTGTTTTTGCGAAAAATGTGGAAAAGGGGAATGCTTGCATAATTCATACAATTGATCAACTATTTGATATTCGGAAGTGTTAAGGAACATGTCATTTGTTTTCGTATTCACGACATCCAGTTATGTCTCTGACATTACCCACCCGCCTTTTTTTAATACGAGGTCTGTTCAAAAAGTTCCCGGAATTTTTTAATTGCGCGCGTCTGGGAGTCCGGTGGTCAAAAATTTTTTTTTATTGTGTTGGTACATATGTCCCTAATGTATGGTGAAATTTTCAGCTGTATTCATTGTTTACATTCTGTCTTGTAGCGGCTGGTGTAGACGTGTTTTTTTGAAGTCGGCGATTTTTGTTAGTTTAAACAATGGAAGAATTGAAGAGTCAAAGAATTTGTATTAAATTTTGCGTGAAAAATGAAATAAAGTGTAACCAAGTGTGCGAAATGTTACAGAGAGCCTACGGGAGTCTGCTATGAAAAAAAGGCGGGTGGGTAATGTCAGAGACATAACTGGATGTCGTGAATACGAAAACAAATGACATGTTCCTTAACACTTCCGAATATCAAATAGTTGATCAATTGTATGAATTATGCAAGCATTCCCCTTTTCCACATTTTTCGCAAAAACAAAGAAGGCTTCACTTGATCTCGATTACTGTGAATTTCACACAGCGAAAAGTGCAAGAATCTAACCAAACTGTTCTACATTTGCACTAAACTGAGGATATTTTCTTTCGATTTGCGAACAACACATCCTAATAGTTCTTCAGAAAACTTTTAGAGCCATTAGAACGGCTGATTTTTTATAATGCTTTCCAACGATGCTTATTCATCCATCGAAATGACTGGCAGCTGTGACGTAATCACTCTTATCGGAAGCGAAACTAGCTTTGCAAACGGCACAAAATACATCTGCTCGCATTGGCGATAGAATCCAAACTGATTAGATTTTTGTTAGGAGCTTTCTTTTACGTGATTTCGTTTGTAGCATTTTCACTAATGGGCGGTCCTAACGGCTATAAAAATAGTCGCATACAGAATATTAATGTCGATTATTTTATTTCGCATTTGCAAATTTATTGAAAAAAAAAACTATCAATATGCTGTAGGGATTCATTTCCAGCATTCAGAAGGGACAAATTGCGTAATTCTCTACGATATTAAACTCGGAACATTTTTCGCAAAAAAAAGCTTCACTTGATCTCGATTACTGTGAATTTCACACAGCGAAAAGTGCACAAATCTAACCAAATTGTTCTTGATTTGCACTAAACTGAGGATAATTACCTGCGGTTTGCGAAAAACAAATCCTAATAGTTCTTTAGAAAAATTTTAGAGCCATTAGAACGGCTGATTTTTTATAATGCTCTCCAACGTTGCTTTTTCATCCATCGAAATGACTGGCAGCTGTGACGTAATCGCTCTTGTCGAAAGCGAAACTAGCTGTGCAGACGACACAAAACACATCTGCTCGCAGTGGCGATAGAATCCAAACTGATTCAATTTTTGTTAAGAGTTTCCTTTATGTGATTTCGTTTGTAGCTTTTTCACTAATGGGCGGTCCTAACGGCTATAAAAATAGCCGCATACAGAATTTTTATGTCGATTATTTCATTTCGGATTTGCATAATTTATTGAAAAAAAACTATCAATATGCTGTAGGGATTCATTTCCAGCATTCAGAAGGGTCAAATTGCGTAATTCTCTACGATATTAAACTCGGAACATTTTTCGCAAAAAAAGGCTTCACTTGATCTCGATTACTGTGAATTTCACACAGCGAAAAGTGCACAAATCTAACCAAATTGTTCTTGATTTGCACTAAACTGAGGATAATTACCTGCGATTTGCGAAAAACAAATCCTAATAGTTCTTTAGAAAAATTTTAGAGCCATTAGAACGGCTGATTTTTTATAATGCTCTCCAACGTTGCTTTTTCATCCATCGAAATGACTGGCAGCTGTGACGTAATCGCTCTTGTCGAAAGCGAAACTAGCTGTGCAGACGACACAAAACACATCTGCTCGCAGTGGCGATAGAATCCAAACTGATTCAATTTTTGTTAAGAGATTTCCTTTTATTTGATTTCGTTTGTAGCTTTTCCACTAATGGGCGGTCCTAACGGCTATAAAAATAGCCGCATACAGAATTTTTATGTCGATTATTTCATTTCGGATTTGCAAAATTTTTTGAAAAAAACTATCAATATGCTGTAGGGATTAATTTCCAGCATTCAGAAGGGTCAAATTGCGGAATTCTCTACGATATTAAACTCGGAACATTTTTCTCAAAAAAAGGCTTCACTTGATCTCGATTACTGTGAATTTCACACAGCGAAAAGTGCACAAATCTAACCAAATTGTTCTTGATTTGCACTAAACTGAGGATAATTACCTGCGATTTGCGAAAAACAAATCCTAATAGTTCTTTAGAAAAATTTTAGAGCCATTAGAACGGCTGATTTTTTATAATGCTCTCCAACGTTGCTTTTTCATCCATCGAAATGACTGGCAGCTGTGACGTAATCGCTCTTGTCGAAAGCGAAACTAGCTGTGCAGACGACACAAAACACATCTGCTCGCAGTGGCGATAGAATCCAAACTGATTCAATTTTTGTTAAGAGATTTCCTTTTGTGTGATTTCGTTTGTAGCTTTTTCACTAATGGGCGGTCCTAACGGCTATAAAAATAGCCGCATATAGAATTTCAATGTCGATTATTTCATTTCGGATTTGCATAATTTATTGAAAAAAAACTATCAATATGCTGTAGGGATTCATTTCCAACATTCAGAAGGGTCAAATTGCGTAATTCTCTACGATATTAAACTCGGAACATTTTTCGCAAAAAACGGCTTCACTTGATCTCGATTACTGTGAATTTCACACAGCGAAAAGTGCACAAATCTAACCAAATTGTTCTTGATTTGCACTAAACTGAGGATAATTACCTGCGATTTGCGAAAAACAAATCCTAATAGTTCTTTAGAAAAATTTTAGAGCCATTAGAACGGCTGATTTTTTATAATGCTCTCCAACGTTGCTTTTTCATCCATCGAAATGACTGGCAGCTGTGACGTAATCGCTCTTGTCGAAAGCGAAACTAGCTGTGCAGACGACACAAAACACATCTGCTCGCAGTGGCGATAGAATCCAAACTGATTCAATTTTTGTTAAGAGATTTCCTTTTATGTGATTTCGTTTGTAGCTTTTTCACTAATGGGCGGTCCTAACGGCTATAAAAATAGCCGCATATAGAATTTCAATGTCGATTATTTCATTTCGGATTTGCATAATTTATTGAAAGAGACTATCAATATGCTGTAGGGATTCGTTTCTAGCATTCAGAAGGACCAAATTGAGGAACTCACTACGATATTCACCACTTTTGGAAACATTTTTCTTGAACGATTTGTTGTACAGCAGCAGCTATTTTCTTCTCTTCCTCAGAACGCGTTCTGATTGGCTGGTGTTGACATGGGTCAAATGAGATAGGTTTTTCAATAGTGTACTATTGAAATACTTCAATGCTCTTGCTATACACGTTTAAGTTGAAAAATTTCGATTCTATTGGTAGTTAGATTATATAAATCCTTCCACAGATCACTGAGCTATGAGCTTTCAAAATACGAGAAAGGCAAACGCGCCATATGAATTATCCTCTTTGATACTCGTTTATACCAAACATTTCAGAAAAGTTTAATTTTGAACTATTTGAGATTATGTCACACAACTGAAAATTTTATCATAAAATTGTGATCATATTTCCGATGGCATGTAGCAAAAATTATGTTGATTCGTTAGATACAACAAGAGATATTCACGATCAAAAACTTATCACTCTCTCAGAGGGTAAATTTTGAAAAGGCACCCCATAGTAAAGTAAGTCGTATTCACGACAAAAAACAAGTGTTTACGAGTGGTATAAGCGTTTCCAAGATGGCCGCGAAGACGTTGAAGACGACGAACGCTCCGGTCGACCCAGCACGTCCATAATCGATGAAAATGTGGGAAAAGTGGAAAAAATTATTATGGATGATCGCCGAATCACTATTAGAGAAGTTACTGATGAAGTTGGCATATCAGTTGGCTAATGCCATCATATTTTTTCAAATGTTTTGGGCATGAAACGAGTGGCAGCAAAATTCGTTCCAAAACTGCTGAATTTTGATCAAAAAACAAACGCATTACCATCGCTCAGGAGCTGTTAAACGACGTCAACGACGATCCAAATTTACTTGAAAGGGTCATAACTGGTGATGAAACATGGGTGTACGGTTATGATGTCGAAACAAAAGGACAATCGTCCACGTGGAAGCACCCCAAGTAACATTTTTAATATTAATAAATACTTGTAGCTGTCTTCAATGCTACATAATAAATCTTGCAATAAAACTTTAAACTCCACGAAAGCCTTCTGAAAACCTCTATAAGAGCATGTTCCTGCCAAGTGGACCATTCTTCATAAGGTTTATAAATCAAAATGAAGAATCAGCATAAACCTGCTTTAAAAATCCAAATTCAAGCAAATTTTGAAACCAGCTTTACGATCAACATTAAATTTATTTGGATGGAATGAATTCCGCTATGAATAAACTGACGTTTTGATAATATTTTTCTTGACTATGTGTGTGTCATGTCTACTTTGAATGCAATCAGTAAGAATATATTAGACTTTTTTTAACGAGTTTTAAGCCTTTTCCGAACGTAAAAACTTCATGCGCTTTTATTTTTATCGTGAATGTAAGGATAAAAATAAGAATTATAACTAATCGCCTTGAAATAAATGCGGTTTTTGCGAAAGTCTTCATGATTTATGAAAATTATTTTTTGTGCTTCATCGTCATTTTTGTATAAAACTATTTCGTGGCGTTAAAACTTGTACATACATTCTGAAAACGAATCATGAAAGTCCTTCATATTCCCTCCTTTTTGCATTTCAAAATTTATTTGATGTCAATAAATGCTACGGTATAGAACTTCATAATGGCGGCCATGAAATTTCTTTTAATGCAAATTACACTTAACCTAAGAAGCAATAAATCAAATAGCCTACAACTAATGTGTCATAAATGTACTTTAAAACCCTCAAATTTGCTCTGAGTGAAATTGTCATAGAATGAACACGCACACACATAAAACTAGATTTATGAAAGAATTTAACGGACAATAATGTTTTAAAGAAAATGTTTGAAAGTAATATTAAGAGTGTTGCCATGGTTTTATTCTAGTACAAATTGTTTTATTTTTAGTTCTGTTGTAAAGGGTTTTATAGAAGTTTTGAAAACTATGATATTACTGGTTAAAAGAGACACTTATTATAGTTGTCATAAAACAGGTAGTGATTGAAAAATCAATTATAAAACTCCTATAAATTATAATCAAAACCATAAGGCAATAGAATTGTTACTTGGGACCCAACGTCACCAAGTGTGAAAAAAGCACGTCAAGTTCGATCAAATGTCAAGGTTTTGCTTACTGTTTTCTTTGATTATAATGGCATAGTGCCTAAAGAATTCTTGCCAAAAGGTCAAACCGTCAATAAGGAGTATTACCTTGAAGTAATGCGACGTTTGCGTGAAGCAATTCGAAAAAAACGCCCCGATTTATGGAAAAACAATTCATGGGTTTTGCACCACGATAACGCACCTGCTAATTCATCGTTGCTTATTCGTGATTTTTTGGCTAAAAACAAGACTTTAATCATGCCCCAACCTCCTTATTCACCAGATATAGCTCCGTGTGATTTTTTCCTGTTCCCAAAGTTGAAGAGACCCATGAAAGGACAGCGTTTTTCATCGATTGAAGAGATAAAGGCAGAATCGCTGAGAGTGCTACAGAGCATTACAAAAAGTGACTATCAGGGGTGTTTCGAAGACTGGAAAAAACGCTGGCATAAGTGTATTATATCTAGGGGGATTACTTTGAAGGGGACCATATAGATGTAGACGAATAAATAAATATCTTTTTAGAAAAATGAGAATTCCGGGTACTTTTTGAACAGACCTCGTATACAGTATGATAGTTCTTGCAATGCTTCTGGCTGGTCTTCACTCCAGATGCGGCAGATCGCTTGTTGACGTATCAATTCAACCAGAAATGAGCTTCGCCGCTGAACAAAATTTTTCGATAAAAAAAGTGGATTTTCCACCAACTTAGTGTCCATTCATGATTAAATTATAGACCAAACGACGATTCATGATTAAATTACATACCAAACTGAACAAGTATGACAAAAACACAAGACACGATTCACGCGTGATGTGTCAAAAACAGTGTTGCCAAAAAGATAATCACCCTTTAAGTGATACTAGAGTGCCTATAACCAGAGTGACGACATCTCATCCGTAATGTTGGCAACAATTCAAAACATTCCATTAGCTTTACATTGAATTGACAGGTCGTTTGCTCGTTTGGAACTGGTAGCTGTCATTCCAAACGAACAGCTGTCGCCACTCTGATTATAGTCACTCTAAGTGATACCACATTGCGGCATTAATTCATGGCGTATCTGTCAATTATCTACTTACCACTTGTTTCCTGGCGATGTCTTTTTGTTTTTTCCGAACACCGAATTCAATTTGTTGATTTCGAGATTGTGGTACCATCTCGGTGTCAAATAAAGCTCCAAGTTGTTTCTTCAAAACCAACAGCACCTTGCGTAAATTTAACAGTAGTTTGCCTCGAAATACGCTCTGTCCAGGTTCGAATCGATCAGCTACCTCCAGAAGACCCATACATAGATCCACTTGCCGGTGGAGTTGATCCTCGGTTAAATCTGTGAAAAGTGAAGATGTTATGTTTAATTTACTTCAAGTGATGTTTCAACAATCATCATCCCAGCTAATTCCGTTCCTAGAATAAACTTAACTGTAGTGTTTTAATTTTAATTGTGTAAGTTTGTTCCTTTCGTATCGTATGTGCCATCAACGTACTGCTGTTAGTCATCTGAATAAGGAATCAGGTGTCGGTATGGAGTGCACTCATCTCAATTTACTTCTAAATAATTAACCAATCAATTCGATCAACTGCAACTGGCACAACTAGCACCGAAACGCAAAATCACATCACATCGAGTCTCACCTTGCTGCTTGCCAATGTAGTCCAACTTTCCGTCATAGAGCTGACACAATGCATATTTCACTTGCAGTGCGTAGGTGTTCCACGGGTGCAGTATTGACTGGTGTGTGGCGAGGAACAGTTCGTACTCTTGTGGGGAACCTTTTGATAGTGCCACAATTTTCGCCTGAAATGCTTCGTTTCGTGTGACGTACTGCTGGAAGGATTCGCTGTAGGTGCACCGATGGTTTTGACACTGCCAAGCGGACCGGAAATCTGTCGGATCGACAGCAATGACCTGAGGAGAGGGCAGAGGGGATGTTTCCATAATAAATTGGAAAATAATTTGATGTGTAAACCTGAATCTGTACTGCATACCTTCGCTGTGGTACTGCATTCGGGACAAATAATGCAACTAATGTACGTTTGGAATTCTGTTGGATCCTGGCATCGTTCGCAGCAGCACTCAAAGCATTTGGCCAATTTGATAATGTATCTACGTTGGATTGTGGATTGCAATGGTTGAGAGTATGATGCACTAATTACTTCGTTCCTCGCGATGTCCACTGAAACCAAATGTTCGCAATCATTATTTCGGTTAACCAACCGTGCGGCTCCATCGAAACGAAATACGATGGAATCGCGCGGTTTTTATTATTGTGTTTTCTGAATGTTACCAGCTGCGACCAAAACCATGTTCATACTGTCATCAAAATAATGCTTCGTGTTCGGCCGACAACTGTGAGACAGCATTGCCCCTTCCTTGAAGAGCGCACGAATTTTAATGCCCTTTTCGGGTACCCGTATCTCGTAAGTATTGGTATCCAAAATTCCACAAAGTTCCAATATTTCCTCGCCCTGGACATCCCGCAGCCCGAGCACACTCTGTACGAATGGTACCAGATTGGATTGCATTATAGTATAGAGCTGAGTGGTACGACGAGTTTCCAGATGTGATTCAAAAGTAAGTATTTTTGCGTACATTTGTGGATCGCTGTTTTTCAATAGAATCGCCCTCAGCGGAAGAATTACACAGTAGGAAGAATCTCGTCGCTCTGGTTCAAGTTCATTGAAAGCAATTCGCGCCCGGTATCCCTTGGACGAAAACAACTGGCACTCTTCGGTATGCAGGCGGGAGGATTCGCAACTTTCTCCGCAGAGAGGCCATGTACAGCGGCGGCAAGTGTACAATGTCTGAAAAACACGTCAACTGTCGTCCGAAGAAAGTTTACTAATTTGTTAAGGACTTTCTAATTACCTTTTTTCTTCCGTCATCCTGAAGCAGCGGGATCAAATTTCTGTGGCAACCCAAACAGACGGGCACACTGCCTACTTTTGGTCCGAGCAGCAGCGGTGGGTCTCGGTAGATAATTTCTCCACGACGAATCGCTCGGGTAGCTGTCAAATGGCGGCCAAGAAGGGAATTGCTACTAATCTGAAAATGTTTAAATAGGCTCGGATTAGGACACTGGTGATAAAGTGAAGCGCATTAAATGCTAATCAACGCTTTTGATCCGTTCTTTTCGTTCATTGACGTAAATAGAAAGTGATGAAACAAAATGGGTCCTTCGGAGGAGGTTGAATTATGAATTAAGGACACGTTTGTTTGCTAGCAACTGCAATGGAATTATGAAATTAGCAATCTGTTCATGAGGTACAAACAAAAACATCCACTGGAACTGGAAATACAATGAATTGGTGTTAAATTTCGCTTAGCCATTATTCCATTGTACAAGCAAACTTTACCTAAAATAATTTTTTTTTTGTGAATGTTGTAGTGTTCTCACATTACAGAAGTGTTAGGAAACGAGCTAGTTGACAATTTATGGACTAAGGATTGGCACACGGAAATACAATTCGTTTGGGTTCTCAGGATGCTATACAATTCGATGTCGTAGCGCTCCAGGAACTTTGTTGCATGTGACAGAAAATATGGAAAAGTAGGCTTTGAGCGACTAACTTCTACCACTGCTCTGGAACTGACTTCTTATGGCGTTTTCGTTTTTAATTTGCACTACACCGGTGCTGTGCTACACTGAGGCCACAGACTAACAGACATGACAGTATGAGTAAATTCTTATGAAAATATTTTTTCGTGATGCACTAGTTCCACCTATATTGAACTGCGCGAACTATTTACTATCTGTACACCCCTTGTGTTATGTAAAAGTTTTTTTACTAGTTGGTTTCCCCTCGTTTGTCAACACCGATCAGCTGCTTGCAGGGATGCCTGATTTCATCAAAATATTTGAAATTGAATCGTCACAATAAATTATTGGATTACGTTGATAATATATTTAACTTTTTCGCGATGTTGGAAGGTAGTCGTTTATTTGACTCAATGTTGTTCATCTAGACTATTTTTTATTGTGGTGGTAGTTTTCACTCGAAATTAAGTGGTGGCAGACCAGAAGCAAGTAAATATTGTAACAAAACGGGTTGGATTTTGTATTGCGTTGGAGGATGAGAAGTAGGCACAATTATGTATATAGTTTTGGCAATATGTATTAAATCTGAATCCTGCATGAAATTCGCATGGACGTATACAAATCAATACATTACAGGTAATTCTGTATGAACGGCAACTCTGTTGGTAAATGAAAAAATTAAACACAGTCTAGATGACAGACATGATGTTTTTGATAGGATAACGTGGCGCCATCATGACACATGTGAGTACTGTCCCAAATAAAGGAATATTCGAAATGACCGTTAAGATGATTGAAGAATCTAATTTGAGTGTCCTGTCTGTTAGTCTGTGCTGAGGCATGAATAAACGAACAAAAATGACGAAAACATAAACAGTAACCATTGACTACAATTAACGTTTCCATTGCACAGAGCTACACCAAACTTTTGATGAGTGCTACAGGTGCTACACCAGTGATATCGGTGCAGAAAAAGTGTAGCACTGGTGTAGTGCAATTGGTAAAAACGAACGGTTTAGGTGCAGCTTTCGCTACACCGGTGTAGTGCAATTTAAAAATGAACACGACATTAGTGCTGAGCAGAATGCACCAGCGCGTGATTGGATGGAAGTCAGTCAGTGACAGGTAGTGCGTAGTGACAATTACAGGCAATTTCTTCAGTTTTAGCATTCTTGATATACACTGCACACACAAAACGAGACCCGTTGAAGAGAAGAAACCACCACTCACTCACTCGCCTTCAATGACGCATTTTGTAAGAACGGCAGCAAAATCTAGATTCATCGACATATAATTTTGCCAAATAGTTAAAACTACCGAAAAGTACGATGTTTAGAGCGTACAAAGCATTTGACCTGCGCTTGACAAGAAGGACAAGAAGTAAGTAGCTACAATTGAGAGAAATCCCAATCTTTTTGTGCGCAAGTTGACTCGCAAAGTTGGGAAGTCAAAATCACACGTACAAAAAGTGAAGCATAGGCAAGGACTGAAGGCATACAACGTGAAAACGATGCCATACCGCGCTGACAAAATTTTACTGCGAAAAGTTACCTGGCTGTATGCAAGACACGTCTGAGACAATTACATTGAAAATGAACCAATTCTAAGGTTCCCAATATAAATACAAAGGTAAAGGTGATGGTGGATGCACTAAACTAAAAACTTATTTAAGTGACAAATTCGAAACATGTTCTAGTTTTAGCGCTTAGATTGTTTACATTACCTAACAGCTATAGTCCTGGGGTGTTCTTTGCTGTATCAGACATACGTCTCCACATAACTTGGTCCATAGCTGCTCGTCGCCAACCACTCAAGGCACGGATGCTTCTATGATCTCCCTCCACTTGGTCGATCCCCCTTGCTCGCTGCGCTCCTCTTTTTCTTGTACCAGTCCTATTAGATTCAAGAACCATTTTCACTGGGCTGTCGTCCGATATCCTTATGACATGCCCAGCCCATTGTAGACGTCCGATTTTAGCTGTCCTTACGATAGGTGGTTCTCCTAGCAGCCGTTGCAATTCGTAATTCATACGCCGTCTCCATGTTCCGTTTTCCATCTGCACTCCGCCATAGATGGTCCTCAGTACCTTTCTTTCGAAAACACTGAGGGCGCGTTGGTCCTCTGCCAACATAGTCCAGGTCTCGTGGCCATAGAGAACAACCGGTCTAATGAGCGTTTTGTAGATGGTCAATTTCATGCGGTGGCGTACTTTCTCGATCGAAGGGTTTTTCTGAGTCCAAAGTACGCACGATTCCCTGCCAAAAACACGTCTCTGAATTGCTCTGCTGGTGTCATTATCGGCGGTCACCAGTGAGCCCAAATACACGAACTCGTCAATCACCTCGATATCGTCAAGGTCTATCAATATTCGTGGGGGGAGGCGTTGTGTTTATTCTCTAGAGCCTCTTCCTCTCATGTATTTTGTTTTTGACGCAATTATGGCAAGTCCGATACGCCTGGATTCAGCCTTCAGTCCGATGTTGGTTTCCGTCATCTTTTCAAGGTTACGTGTCACAATATCAATATCGTCAGCGAAGCCAAAAAGTTGTACGGATTTTCGGAAGATCGTGCCACTCGTGTCGATTCTCGCTCTTCGAATCACACCTTCCAAGGCAATGTTGAACAAAATACAAGAGAGTCCATCACCTTGCCGTAGCTCTCTCCGAGATTCGAAGGGACTCGAGAGCGTCCCAGATACTCGGACGTAGCACATCAACCTATCCATCTTTGCTTTGACCAATCGCGTCAGTTTATCCGGGAAACCGTATTCGTACATTATCTGCCATAGTTGTTCTCGATCGATTGTGTCGTATACCGCTTTGAAGTCAATGAATAGGTGATGCGTGGGTACGTTGTATTCACGACACTTCTGGAGTACTTGTCTTATCGGGAATATGTGATCCGTAGTGGCCCGCTTGGTACGGTACTACGAATTCCTTAGCTATTGGTGATAGACGACGGCAAAGAATTTAGAAGAGTACCTTGTAGGCAGCGTTCAGCAATGTGATTGCGCGGTAATTGCAACAGTCTAGCTTCTCGCCCTTTTTATAGACGGGACATACCACTCCATCCTTCCATTCCTGCGGTAGAATCTCCTCCTCCCAAATCCTAGAAATCATCTAGTGCAGCGCTCTAGCCAGTGCCTCTCCTCCATGTTTGAGCAGCTTGCCTGGCAACTGGTCATTGCCCGCGGCTTTGTTGTTCCTCAGCTTGCCGATCTTCTCACTTATCCCCGACAGATCAGGGGCTGGGAATATGTCGTCGGCTGAACGTGCACTCAGATTGATTCCTGTATCGTTCTCTGTATCTTGTGCTTCGCCATTCAGATGCTCGTCATAGTACTGCTTCCACCTGTTGATCACCTCACGTTCGTTCGTGAGAAGGTTACACTGGTATCTCTGCACATTTCGGCCTGTGGCGTGTAGCCTCTACGTGAGCGGTTCGCCTTCTCATAGAACTTCCGTGTGTCATTTGCGCGGTACAGCTGTTCCATCGTATCGTGATCTTGGTCTTCCTGGTGGCGCTTTTTCCTCCGGAAACCCGTGTTCTGTCTATTCCGCGCCTGTCTGTATCGTTCCTCGTTCGCTCTCGTGCGGGGTTTCAGCATCCTCGCCCTTGCTGCGTTCTTCTCTTCGACCACCTGCTGACATTCGCCGTCGATGATAACGTGGTCGATTTGATTTTATGTATGTTGATCAGGTGATCTCCAGGTGGCTTTGTGGATATCTTTGCGGGGGAAGAAGGTGCTTCGAACTACCATTCCGCGGGAGGCTGCAAAGTTTACGCATCGTTGACCGTTGTCGTTTGTTACATCGTGCTAAGATTGTTTGCGAATGATTGAATTGACAATTAGATTCTTTCATGATAACGATCCCTTGCCATAAATTAAATGATGGGGGCATGAAAAATTCATACAACTTGACGAAGGTCATAGAAACATTTTGCATACCTTAGGTATGACTATACGGGGGGTGGATGTAGCCTTTAAATAGAAGGGTGTGATGTTTAAAACGGCAACGTCGGGTAAATCAGCTAGTATTATAATA
This sequence comes from Malaya genurostris, assembly GCF_030247185.1. Lineage (NCBI taxonomy): Eukaryota > Metazoa > Arthropoda > Insecta > Diptera > Culicidae > Malaya > Malaya genurostris. The sequence goes on from NC_080570.1 coordinate 123,060,921, forward strand.
ATAATTATAAACAGTGAACCGATTCGAGAGAAGATTCCATAAATTTTGATCGAAAAATTTTGAATCAATAACTGTGAGCCAGTAATCTCGGTAATAGTGTAATTTTATTGATCCTCCGTTGAAAAGCGTCGATAATAATTAGGAAGTGACGGTAAATATTATGGTAATAATACAAGGAAGAAAACATGTGAAACAGTCCGCACAAAATATTTTGCAACTTCCATTGATTTTAACTTTCGCAATTGGTGGTGAGGAGCTCACTTCATCCGCATCTCTCGTCGCCATTTTTTTTTCAAATAGCGACTCGTCAGCAATGTTATCGTTTTCCATCAGTTCTTATCTCATAGCGTGTATATAACGGTTTTTTGTGTTTTTTTTTTGTGGAAGACCTTGTGGTCTCTTACCAAATTCCTGAATTTTGTTTGGATTGACTTCCGGTTCCGTAGTTGCGGGGTAAAATGTGCAAAAAACAAAATATGTTTACTAATTTTACTCAGAAATGGCGTAACCGATTTTTACAAACTTAGACTCAAATGAATGGTGTTATGGTCCTATACAAAACTTCTGAATTTCACTTGGATTCCTGAATTATAGGGTAAAGTTCGCAAAAAAATAATTATATCATCACGAAAACGTAAAACGAGAAACGAAAAAAAATCTAAATCGGCCTCAAAACTACTCCAACAGACGGTCAAACAAACCGATTTCGGTTGTTCTTTCAAGAATCAAAGAACATTATTTTTAAGAATACCACAGTATTATATATGATAGTATGATTGATATGAGAAAGCCATGATTACATCTTTAGGTGGATTAAAACAAATTTTTACTAAACCATTCCTTCGTTCAATATATATATTTAAAGAAATTTATTCGTACTTTTTCGAAGAATTCCTCAAACGACCTATATGTTAATTTTGGGTTCTATAATAGTTAAATCGGTCAATATATTTTCGATGTGCCAGATCTTTTGTAGTTTTACGAATTCTGGAAGCGTACACCGTATTTTCTATTGATATTGTATTGTTTACTAAAACATATGACAGATCTTCTCTCATCCCTACTAATACACATTTTATCTTATAGCAAATCCATCAACATATCACCGGGGTACAAGCGCTCAGAATTGGGCCCGAGAAATCTATCGCCGAAAATTTTAAATTGACCTTTTAGTCACCGGAATATCATAATCTATTGAACAAGTCAGCCAACTCTTCTGCGATCGCTGTGCTGCTAAAGTTTCTAACTTTGAACTAGGCAATGGTGATAATTTTCAGATTTTTCTAGATTTGAAAAAAAATGCTGTTTTTTTAATCTTTTGTCGTGAATACAACTTACTTTACTATGGGGTGCCTTTAAAAAATTTACCCTCTGAGAGAGTGATAAGTTTTTGATCGTGAATATCTCTTGTTGTATCTATCGAATCAACATAATTTTTGCTACACGCCATCGGAAATATGATCACAATTTTATGATAAAATCATCAGTTGTGTGACATAATCTCAAATAGTTCAAAATAAAACTTGTCTGAAATGTTTGGTATAAACGAGTATCAAAGAGGATAATTCACAAGGCGCGTTTGCCTTTCTCGTATTTTGAAAGCTCATAGCTCAGTGATCTGTGGAAGGATTTATATAATCTAACTACCAATAGAATCGAAATTTTTCAACTTAAGCATGTATAGCAACAGCATTGAAGTATTTCAATAGTACACTATTGAAAAACCTGTCTCATTTGAGAACTAAATATCTGCTGCTGTACAACAAATCGTTCGAGAAAAATGTTCCGAACAGTGCTAGTTTCGCTTCCGACAAGAGCGATTACGTCACAGCTGCCAGTCGTTTGCATTGGTGAGAAAACAACAAAAAGAGGACAACGGTGGAGAGCATCACACAAAATCAGCCGTTCTAATTGATCTAAAAGTTTTCTAAAGAACTATTAGGATTTTTTGCTCGCAAGTCGAAGGTAAATATCCTCAGTTTAGTGCAAATCTAGATTAGTTTGATTAGATTTGTGCACTTTTCGCTGTGTGAAAGGGGAATGCTTGCATTATTCATACAATTGATCAACTAATTGATATTCGGAAGTGTTAAGGAACATGTCAGTTGTTTTCGTATTCACGACATCCAGTTATGTCTCTGACATTACCCACCCGCCTTTTTGTTTCTGAATTATATCTAGTGTTCGTTTCCGTTTTCTCTTGATGCTGAACCCATCGAAGTTTTAATTCTAAACACTGCTAAACTTCTAATACCCCCACTGTTCATGACTGCAGTTCCGATGAGCCACTTAATGTGTGACAATCCATTTGAAAGCTGTACCATCAACCGACATCATCTAGAGTGAAGAAAACTCCAACCAAAAATACAAAATAAACAATGTAGTGAGGGGTAAACTCCAATGAGTATGCACCATATATTTTGACGTAAACATCTTACGACCTCGAACGTCATTTAACACGAAATTTCTCGTTGAGGCTAAAAACTTTCATGTACGGATGCAGTTTGCTTGCTTACTTCAGAAAATCAGAATGAATCTGTGAAATGTTACCGTTTAGCTGCCATGCTCTTGAGTCGGACGAAAATCAATCTAAAACTTTGGATTGAAGTATACTGATAAACTTTTACCTTTCCCAACTAGAACCGTTTAAGCCCCACATATATCTTACTTCAACGTAGTCAATCTGTTGACAAATTTATTTTGCGGTTTCATTGGTTATTCAAGTTGTACGTGTACCTGTCTGGAGAAAAGATTTTCGAAATCCTTTAGGATCGTAGCCCAAACCACATGTCCTGCATGGTCCGTTGCTCTTACTAGGTCAGAAAGTGGTAACTGTGCTATACTTCGTTGCTTGTCGTACTGAAACAGCTTTGGAAGTGTACTTTAGTTTTCATTACACTAATCACATGCTTGTGGTAAGATGCATACATATGGAATAACTAACTTTGCAACTGTGAACTAAAATTAGTGAAGCGATTGACTTTAATTGACATAATCAATTAATCGAAAATCTTCACGTTTTTTTTCACCAAAGCACCTATTATCTAATCACCGCAACTCCCCATAAATACCGGTACCGGAGCAACGTTCTCACCTTGTAACAACGGCATTCACTTCGATGGGTGTCCTTCCAGTGCTGCCGCTGGTGATTCTGATCGCAGTAGGTCACTTGTTGACAACCGCCACACTTGCGTCTAGCCGGAATACCACAAACTGCGCAAATCTCGTCCGACATCATAACTAACTCCCTAAGCACTTGTACTAATTATGTGAGCCTGCACTGATTACTGATATCTGGCCACTGACTGGTTCGAGTGCGCAATTTCTTTGCACACTCGTAAACGCACTCGAGGAAATGCGAAAAGCCAAACTCGCGACACGTCTAAACGGTTTTCTTTTTTTTTCTTGGTACAGTCCGGGAGGTAGGGGGCCTGACAATGACAGGATGACACAGAAAGAAATAGTTGGACTGTGTGTTTAAAGCACTAACGCGAGCAGTTGTTTGAGTTTGAAAGTTTTATCACAATATTTAGATAAATAAAAAAATATCCTTATGTGAGGAACAAATAAACCACATTTAACTTTTATAACTTCATTCGGTTGCAGCAACCTGTTGAATAAATTTAGTTCGGGCAGAATACTTTCACCGATTACTACTCAGACACACTACTGAATCTGACGGAAGAGAGCGCTGGAGCACCACCCACATCAGTCTGTGTGTTTCATAATAATTCCGTTAAGCTCCTCTTTGAAGAAACATGGAAATTCTATTTTTAATAATCTTAACTCAACACCAAGTTAATGGGCGTCCGAGGGAAACATTTTGCGTTAGGTAATTGACTGGTCAGTTTGAGAAAGCGACAAGAAAAAAAAAACAAACAAACAAAAATCGTTGGTTTATTTGGAAAAATTTTCACCAGTCAGATTGGCTCGGTGTGCGTCGTGTGATTCAGGCGCAAAAATGAAAAAAAAAATCCACCTGCCGCTCTCGCAACGAGGCCTGCGCGGATGTTTGTTTTGTGCTTTGGATGTTGTTTTTCGCAGAAATGCACATAATTGTTTTATTTGTCAGTACAGGGACTCAAATCTGGGGAGTACTGTTATTTTTAAATAGATTAATAAATCCAATTAAGACCCTGTGTGTCGTGAGCTCATATTTTTAGAATTCTCGCGTTTCAATTTATGGATCTCATCAGAAAATGAATAAATGAATATGCTTCGTTTAACGAATAAAACCGGAAATTTTTAAAATGACTTCGTAATAAACGAAAGAGAAAGCAAACCAATAAAGATTCTCATTTGCAGTTAAACCCTCGGATCATTGTACGGTCCAGACAGACGATCAGTTGTTAAACTTTTCTTCGTATAGCTGTTGCGATGGTAACAAAATGCACATGGTAAATTATACGGATTGAGCCGTATAATTTAAACGGTACGTTAGTGGGACAATAATCTGGACGCAGGAAGCCTGGTGTTGTCCCTCACAAACAGTGAAAAGTTTTCGCGTTCCAAACGCAACCAAACAGAAAAGTGCTCAGTGCGGCTCAGAAAAGCCGCTTAAAGTCGTCTGAATTGAAATTACTGTTGTTGAACAACATTTGCATAAAGTTTTAGTTCCGGACGAGCATTTGAAGTGCACATTTTTTTGTCTCGGTGAATCAGAATACCTGTTGAGGAACAATATTTGCGTAATGATGGTTGAAACTGAAACATTCATTCAAATGTACCTTGTTGGTATGTCCGCCGGATAATCGAGCCAGAAGCGTAGTTCGAGCCGACCGCAAGCGTTTACCGCTTGAAAATTTACCGCATGATGTTCCCGTACTACTCCGTTCCGTGGACTATCAATCAACTGCCGTTACCATAGGAACGCAATTTGAAACAGTCTGTTGAAATTTTCATCGATATTCACAAACGAATTCGCACAGAAATATTTCCAATGAGAAGTCTAATTCGTTCGGAACAAACATTAATCTGCACATCTAGAGTAACGAACGAAAAACATCTAGAGTAACGAACGAAAAACAATTTTTGTTTTGTAACATTATGAGATAACTTGGCAACTTTGCGAAACCAAATGAGATGAAAACAAAGCGCAATCAAGTGAACTAAGTGAAAAACTTTCATCTCATATTTTAAAGACTTTTATTGCTTGTCGGTTAATTTTTGAAGTGTTTAATCGTTAACTAAACAAGTTACAAGTGAACATTACTAATTATGAAGTCATCCAGCATTCAGTGATAGTGTAATTGTGCGAAGTAGTGGTCATGTTTTGAGACGAATCGATTAGTAGATAATCAGTGTCCTAAATTGAAAAGTGAGTTTATTTTAAATAAAAAAAAAACGATCACCGAAGTATTTAAAACCATTTCTTTCAATTGGAAAGTGTGACAATAGCTTTTAAAATCATTTTAAAATATTTCACAGTTTGCTTCAGGTAGGTTGTAAAATATTATTCATGTTCAACGTAATGAGGTGAAGGGATGAGATGGAAATAGGAGCTCAGATGAAATAGGGAGCCGTTACCCTACTATTCGACTCGCCAAGTGTCATATACTATTCGACTCAGTTCGTCGAGCTGAGCATTGTCTGTGTGAGTACGTATGTGTCAAATAATCTCACTAGGTTTTCTCGGAGATGGCTGAACCGATTTTGACAAACTTAGATTCAAATAAAAGGTCCTATTCTGAATTCCTGAATTTCATCCGGATCCGACTTCCGGTTCTGGAATTATTTATTTATTTGTTTATTTATTTATTTATTTACTTCTTATTCCTTCATCTGACCTGTTATAGTCTCCACGAAGCGAGAATTTCACGAGCTAAAAATGTCATGACATTTTCATAACGGGACGGTTTTATTACCGGTTCAAATTCAGTTTTCAAAAATTCAATCACAAAGCTCGTGCATGCAGATGTTTTAAAAATATTACATCTATTTATTTAAATTTCATACACGAAGTATCAGGAGCGCAGCTTTTGCCTTTCTAGTATGACGCAAAGGCAAGAAATCTTACAACAGAGACAATAAGTTTTGCGCTCCTATTACTTCTACAATGCTGGTTCATGCCAAACGGGGTTTAATTGTTTGATCGAAAAAGTGCATCCAAATTCTGGAAGTCAAAGCATTTACTTTGCTTTTCTCACTGAACCGCTTCCTTCCAACGGGAGTGCTGAGAATCCAAACACGTAAGGATACCCAAAAACCGTCTGCATTGGGAAGCAAGACTTTCTTGTGCATGTCCCCCTACACCTTATGAGAATCGACATAAAACGAATTTCAAAGTTGAGCCTTGTTGGCGACTGTCTCTCGAAAGTTATTGAATTTGGAAGGAACTAATGTTTATTGTCGCTAGCCATTGTCAGATTGAAAAGAGTAGAACAGCTATCAATGAGAGCAAACTGCGACATTCACGAGAGAAAATGTCATGAGACCTATGACATTTTTCATCTGCTACAGTCGTGGCGAAGTACAATCGGCGACTGCTGTCGTTTGCGCGTTATGACTGACTGCTGTTTCGTGTCATTCTCCAGTACCGTTCGCAACCCTGGGGAAAAGCCCAATTTAGGATAATTCAATCGTCAAATTGGGCGTAAAAACCCCTTTATTTTTTCTGACGGTTGACAATAATACAATTATACATACATTTTCATATTAAACTCCGCCTGCACACTTCATAGCGCAATAATATTAGATTAGATGTGAATAAATCAATACTTCTTTCAATCAATTTTAATGGTTATAGTCAATAAAACGAAGCCTTTTTATATCGCGGACCACAGGTTGAGAATAGCTGCTCTGCGATAAAAAAAAACATTTTTTGTTTCTCCATAACACAAACTGCTTACGATTACTCTTGTGCTTTATTGGTGGTACTATGAAAGCTAAATGGCCGGGAAAATGACGTTTAAATTTGAATGACATGTCAGTGGGTATCATTGGAATCGTTCCCTAGATAACATTTGCCATTAACCTTTTAACTTTGAACCTTTTTTATGCACTTTCTGTACTTATTGTTGTACTTTCTGAACCTGTTGCTGTTCTTTCTGCTCTTGTTTTAGAATTGTATGTATTAGTTTCTGTACCTGTTTCAGTACTCTGTATTTCTGTGCTTTCTCTACATGTTCCTGTCCTCTCTGCAATTGTTTCAGTGTTTTCAGTATTCGTTCTCTCATGTCTGTACTTGTTCCTGTACTTTCTGTATTTGTTTCACTTTTTATATCTGTTCCTGTATCTTCCACACTTGTTTTTGTGCGTTCTGCACTTGTTCCCCTTATTTCTGTACCTGTCCAGGCGAACTTCGTACCGCTAAAAATTATCTTTGGATGGAAATTATTTCGAACACTAACAAAATCAGAATAAACAAACAGATGAAAAATGTCAATGTGATGATTTCCAAACCCCGTTCAATCGATGATGTCCGTAGAAGCAGCAAGAGTTGTTAGTTAGAGTATATTGTACGGATCTGTTCATAGCCACATAAACGCAAATAATTTGAAATGTCGAAGTACTCTGCAGAAACCGATGTTTAGAGAAAAATATGCCCAAAAACATCTCGAGAGGGTTGATATAATTTGGATCATGTCTGGGCCAATTGAAGACGTTTGGGCCCACATGAACCAATGGCCCCAACTGGTGATGCTACACACCAAAAAACATTGAATTTTACAGGTGACTTAATCGCTCAAACGATGTAATTCATAAAGACCTAATTCGTCAAATGATGGAAAATCTCATTTGTAATGACTTAATGTTAGATGAGCTTGAATTTTACTGGTGTAGACTGTAACTTGCGTTCTGCTAGCAGGAGTGGCTGTATGAATTTAAATGCACCTTTTACCGGCCAAGCAGATGCATGCTTCTGTGGCTCAGTCGATTATCAGACGAACTTGCGATCCAATGATTCTCGGTTCAAGTCGCGGTGGGTTGCTTCAAAATTCTTTTTTTTTAATTTCAATGAATTTCATGTCTTGGAGTTTTAGACACAATATTAAATGTTCTTCCACGTAAATTTGCGTGAATTGCGACGCTCCATTTATGTGCATCTAATAAGATGTAAAAATTTTTAAGTGTGTACACACCTAGAAAAATTCGTGCAAATTTACATCTTCTGAGACCGACATATATGAGCGTCATAAATAACTCAATTTTACTGTAAATATAACTTATATTTAATTCATTCTGACACACTTTTAAGTGCCTAAATATGTAAATTTACACGTTTTCTTGAAATACGGGCGTATCTTTATATCATTCTTGTAAAATTCAGTCGTTTCACAGACTGCGTTCTATGAATTGTGTCATATGTAGATTTGCGTCACCTGTAAATTTCAAAATTTTTTGCTGTGTAGTTTTACTTTTCGGGCATTGCTAATGCTTATGTAAAATTTAAGCCGAAAAAAACATAAAACATTCTTTGGATTCAAATGGAATTGTTCCATTGCACACTTCAGTCTTGCTGTTTTCGGATGAAAGTTCAGCGCATTGTGGCAGCAATAATTACATCCATCGTAAAGATAGAATTCACATTTCTGGAATTTTAAGAAAACAACGAATTATAAAATAACGTTATTATAAAAATAATAATATTATGAAAATTTTATCATAAAATTGTGATCATATTTCCGATGGCACGTAGAAAAAATTATGCTGATTCGTTAGATACAAAAAGAGATATTCACGATCAAAAACTTACCACTCTCTTAAAGGGTAAATTTTAGTAAGTAAGGTAAGTCGTATTCACGACAAAATTTCGGCTTCAAGCCAGTATGCAGATGACAATCGTGCCACCAGAGTGAGTTCTTTCTGTATGAAATGAGCTTGGAAAAGAATCACGATCTAATTTTTCAATAAAAAGTTTGTCCGATTCACACACATTCTTGATTGACCAATTTTTGATCGTAACACCCTTTACCATTTTGTTGGTATATGGAAGAAAGCGTTTACGATTTTTGTACATACAAATCGTACCTTTTGTCATGCATAATTCGATATTTCCCCTCGGCGAAGGACAGAAAAGTACTAATGCAAAACCAATTAAAATAAATGCAGCTGTTTTTATTTATTCAAACACAAAATCGATTAATTGTCGTAGTACCCGAGCCGATTAGCTTCCTCCACAATTGTCTGGAAGGCCGCTAACGTTTCTTGGCCCACCGGGATGATCTGTTCTGCCGGCAGAATGAACATATCGGTCGAATCCGGAGGGCCGCGCAGTTCAAATGTCAAAGACACCGGAATTTTTCCTTCTTGGTAAGCCCAATCGATGCTTCCGCCGCATATTTGTATTTGCTTCACCCTTCATATTTGCTACCACCCTGAAATCTACTTCCATGAACCTCCGTCAGTGCGGTGATTGCCTTTTCGGTAATCGACTTTAAATGTTCATAGTTGGCGACTTTCTCCGCTGTGTGTCCGAAGGGAAACATCAGCAGTTGTGAATACGAGTGCAGGGCGATGTAAGTTCGGATGCGTTGCGTGTCGGTATTCTTGCGAATAAATTCGGCCAAGGCGGCAGATTCCGGTTCAGAAAATTCTGAAGCACCCGAGAAATCGTAGCTACATGGATCATCGCTCGAACCAATACCGCCCCAATTACTAGCAAAGTTTCGATTTAAATCCACTCCACGACAGAGACCATAAGGTTTTCGATTCTTCCGCCAAAGGCGGTCACCTTCGAATGTAAATTTGTACCCATCTGGGTTGACTATTGGAAAAAAGAACCAATCGTAATTGTTTGAAAGATCAATGATTCGTGGAGCGGTCGATGTTACCAGTTGATTTAGAATGAACGTTGTGGTGGCCGGAGATATCCATTCACGAGCATGGATTCCACCTTCGACAAAAATGGCCCTATTGTCCGACTTTCGAGACAATTTCACGCCTTTAATGGGTATACCATCATAGCTGGTACCGAGACTAAGAACGGTTATGAATGAATGTTTCGCGGCCAGATCTTCCATCCAAGCGTAGATAGTTTCGAGGTGAAAGTAGTGACTCCAATCGAATTCAGTTACGTTTGTCGTGACTGGTTTTATCCATTGGGCTTCGCGATCGATTTTACTTTGCATATTATATTCCTAAAAATTAAATAAACATTTGCTGAATTTTCTTTCAAACAAAACATTGTATATTGTGTAAGCTAACCAGCACTTGTCCTTTGATCAAGAAACGGTCCATCAGATCTTCAAAATCCGCTACTTTGTTGGCAGCAACCATGATGGTCAACTGTTGTCCAGGTTGACGAGCATGTCCGTAGAATGTACAGCTATCGCTTTTTGCTTCCAGTTCCTGCAAAATCTGCACATGACGATCCGTTTCCAATTGCACCCTGTACAATCGATAGTTGTCGTACCGGGCACATACACTTTGTCCCGAAACGGTAGCTGATAAATTACTCACAATTAGTGTGGACAAATAAATAATGAAACATACGACTACGTTCCTACCGGCCATCCTGCCTCGTACTGATCACCGATGCTGTAATAATCAAAAATCAACAATCGAAGCTGCCGAATTACGTTCAATCGAAATCTATCAGAATAAGGTAAGTCAATGTTCCGAGTCCTTATCATGCACAAAAAGTAACTGACTTAAGATAGTGCTAACAATGACTTGGGACTATCTTCATCTTATTTACATTTTTTACTAGGAGCTTAACACCTACGAGTTCAAGCTAATTCGTGAATTGTACATTGCAGTTGTTTTTAAGGTTACTGCGAGATAATCTGTGTTATTAAGATGAAACCCATATTAATCAATGATGCTTTACATTTGATAGCTCACAGTCTTGTGCAGTTCTGCGTAATACATTGATTTACATTATTACAGGTTTAATGGTTGATTGTTATCCGAAGTTCTGTAGGTCAATAGTGCTTGGATCAAACAGCTTTAGGAGATACTTTCAAACGGGTCATAAACCGATTTTTTACAAGGATTCTAGCCGATTCTAACAAACTTTAGTAAAAAAAACAAAAGATACGTGATAAAAAAAACTGCTGTCAAAATTCATCCAACGTATCTATGTTTCAGAATCCTGTGTAATAAATCAAACTGTATCTCAGTTAAAATGTTAAAAAGAAATTTAATAAAAAAATATTAACTAGAAAATTACCGTAAATTAAAAGATGAAAAGTATCATTACTACATTACTTGACATCATACAGAAATGTAACCAAAGAGAAACAATAAATATTTAATGTAAAAAAAATTAGAGGGTTGTATTCAAGACACGACCGAGCACAATAACATTAAAAATGGAACGTTCCTAGGGTCTTCATAATATATACAAAAATAAAGAGATGATGATACACTAAACTAAAAACTTTTTCAATTGACTAATTACAAACTTGCTCTAGTTTAAGCGCTTAGATTGTTGGCGAATGATAAAATTGACAATTAGATTCTTTCTTGATAATTAATTATATTCAATTTTGATCCCTTTCCACAATTTTTTACATTTTTAAGATTTTGAATAACGTCCTTTAACTAGAATTCAAAGTTACTTGAAAGCTCAATTTTAGATACAAACAACCTAAAGATTTAATCCTGAACAAATGAAACTGTTTTATTTTATGACAATAATCTTCGAGAAACGTACAAACTTATTAATTTTATAAACAGTTAATCGATCCAAGAGAAGATTTTATTTATTTTAACGAAAAAAGTTGTACCAGTAAGCTCAGTAATAGTGTAATTTTATTAATCCTTCTTCAAAATCGTCGATAATCTTTGGAAAGTGTCGGTAAATAATATGGCAACAATACGAGGAAGAAAAATGTGAAACAGTCCGCATAAAATATTTAGTTACTTACATTGATTTTCGCTTTGGCATATTAGGAATATACAAAATGGATACGCAACAAAATTCAGAAATTTTGTTCATATTGTAACTTGATGTTATTAACACATGAATGAACATTGTCATAGTTACAACGCGTGTTTTGAAGCAAATAATAATTGAACTGAAACTGGCGGTTAACCAAATTCTACGAGGGTTGCTATTCACGATCAATTTGATACTATATGATATTGCATCTAATTGTACTGTATATGTGAGCCTGTGGAACTCATTTATACTACCAAACCGAGGAGACCGCTTTTAGAAGTTTCAGAATTTAATTTTGAATCTTTTGAAGCGTTTAATTCCTGGTGGGAAAACAACTTGTTCAGTCACATATAATGAAGAAGAAGTTTCTATGATTATCATAATAACACAACTTTATACTGAATCCATTTTCGCGCCACCGTTTTGTTCGTATGGGAATGGAGATTTAAGTATGCAAACCGATCCGTTGACAAATTAAAACATTTTTAAGCTTACTATATTGAAGCTTTGGAATCATTTAAATGAGGAAAATCATTTAACAAATCATCGAGGAACAAGCGCTGCGAATTAGATCCGAAAAATCTTTGGCCGATAATTCTAAATTGGCCTGATAGTTACCAGAGAACCAAAATAAAACACTAAATTCAAACCAAATTTCCAATGGTATGCAATTGAAATATTCAAATGACGTTTTCTCATAAGTTTAAGTTAAATGTTTCCGAATCGATTGGTTGTTGAATTATATAAATCCATCAACAAATGACTGAGGTATGAGCGTTCAAAATTATGGCAGAAAAATGTTAAGCGATTAGTTTAGCATGTTTTAATTTGACACCCAGCCTCGGGAAGCGAAGTGTAAGGCATTTTTAATGGCAAAATCGACCAACAATTTGCTAAATACATCGGATATTTCAAAAGAACCGATAACCATGCTGGTTCGGTTTTTCAATAGCTAGATGATATATAAGATATTCAAGCGAACACGAAGCGGTGTTGTGCAGACAGCAGGAAGTTTCACCAACACATAATGCAAAAGCGACAATCCAGCAAGTGAACGCATATACAATCCAGTCATCAGCTCACTGGACGAGCTACTTGTTTCATTCGCAGTCAAACATCAACTAGGCAAAGAAATATTGTGCAGCCTATATTTATAGATTTCTCTTCATACTACGCAGAACGATGCGGTGTTTTTTATGCATGACGCAAAGCCTCCTATGCCGAACAAGAAGTTGACGTCATTTTGTAAAGCAGGGATTGGTGGATGAAAACATAGGTCGATTCCAACCATTTTTTCAATAGTATGCTATTGAAATACTGAAACGACGTCGTCATACATGTTTAAGTTAAAAGTTTCCGAATCGATTGGTTGTTAAATTATAACAATCCATCAACAAATGACCGAGTTATTAACGTTCAAAATTATGACACAAAAAGGTTACGCGGCTATTTTTGAAACTTTTAATTGACACCCGGCCCCGTATAGTGAAGAGTAAGGCATTTTTAATGCCAAAAAATCAGAATCCTGTGACAAAACATCCGTTTTATAAGAAAAGCATAATTGCACCAATTTGTGGATTAAACACTGTAAAATCATAAATGGAACCGACTTTCAAATTAAAACCTGAAGTGCTGGGTATAATAAACCAGTCTACTCGGTTCGTCGGGATTAAAAAAAGGCGGGTGGGTAATGTCAGCGAAGTAGAAATGCAATATGTGCTTTTGTACAAACCAAAAAACCCTAAATGACACTCGTCGTCTAAAATTCCAAATCAAAACTCACATAAATTTTTCAGAGATAAAATCACGTTTCCGCACAGATAATATTACGAGAAAGCCAAATCAGGTGAACAACGGTGAAAACCAAGTAATTGGAACCTAATCCGTTGGTTTTAACTATGGCAGCGGTGCTCATGTGTTTCATGTAAGGCCATTTCACAGCGATTTCGGTCTTAAATCGCTTCATTAATGCACGCTAATACTATTTTTTTTCTTTTTGAAGTGGTCATTCAAAAGTATACTATGCCGATCCCATAAAACCGACATTGTCTTTCCGTCTCATTCAGACGCCCTTCGAAGCACTCATGATGACTTCAGTCTATTGTTGGGTAATCATTCTGTTCTCTGGCGTACGAGCCAAACATGTATTCGAAGTGCGCATGCATTCGTCTTTCTTGCCCTAAATAAGTATGTGCTGGATCCAGCGGTAGGATATCTTTCTCAACTGCAGAATATTGATTAACATGCTGGCGCACTTTCTCTTTCCGGTCGTTCAGTACAATTTTATATATTATTATTATTATTGTCATATATTTTACTCAGGTTTTTTCCTCCATTTTATATGGTTTTGCACACTTAACTTCGTTCCGCAATTCTTTTGCATGATAAAAAGCATCATTCGAACAACATTTTGTAATTGTTTCGTGGAAAAATATTGAGATATAAGTCGGTGAAGAGGTATTTTTAAGAACGCTTCTTAAAAATCATGATTTGCGGTGTCCAGTGTATCTCAGCGCAGACTAATCAGAAGTGACCAAATCAAAGCAACATAGATAGAGTTAGAGTTTGTCTAGACCCCAACGTTTCTGTTTGATTTTTTAAAATATATTTTAATTTTTGGTGGTTAGATTTTTCACGAAAAAATTCGCCATTTTGTAACTGTAAAACCTCCCCAAAGTAACAAACAACGAAAAGGAAATCGTTGGGGTCTAGTTTTTTATATGTAGAAAGTGTGTGTAAAATTTGAAAAAAAAATTGGTGCAATAGTTTTTGAATAACGATCGACACGGACTTTTAAAACCTGCTTTCGAGAAAAACGCGTTTAAAGTTTTTTGTCTGTAAAATCGAAGGAAACAATTTATTACTCAAGGGAACCCGTAGGCTCTCACATTTTCAAAAAATCATATTGTTTCTTTTGTGTTATGTTATAATGAATTTCAAGAATGTTTTGTCAAGTTTATAAGTCAATCGAAGCAGAAATCTTGGTCTTATGCACCAAGCTCTTACTTCTTCGCAGTATGACATAAGCAAAGATTAAGGTTCATAACTTGCTGAGTTTTGTTCCGATAGGCTTGAAAATTTCACAGAATATTCTTGAAATGGTTTACTATGAGAACATACAAAGAAAAAAATAAATGATTTTTCAAATGTGTTAGACCCTACCCGCCCCTTAAAGTACCGCTGTGATGAAACGAATATAACACTTCGCAACACCTATAACTTCCTTAAAAGTAAAGCATCGTAACTTGTTTACCGCAAGAATCTAATCCTAATAACGATTTTTAACATTTATAATTCCCACAAAATAACTCATATGATTTGTAATTCTCAATTTATGAAAATTATCATATGCAACGGTTTCTTAACTTAACGTAACGCTTCCCATCTCACGATAATATCGAGTGAACTGCTTCGTCAAATGGAACATTGTTCCATATTTAGGACGAATATAGCGTGATGGGTAAGTCGCCCAAGTAATCATATGCATTATATCACTGCACATTTACCATTCTATTTTTACATTGTTAATATATAATTACACTAATCCTACATACTTTAAAGCAATGTGCATTAAATTTGCATTCAAAATGTAACTGAGCATAATTTTACAACAACCTTCCGCGGTGCTATATATCGTCATTCAATGCTATATTTTGAAGCAACGAAACTTTGATAATAACTATAAGAGTAATAATCCTATAAGAGTCTAATAATACCCCTTTTCAGCTTTATATCAGCATTATGTAACTCCGTTGCATTTAATCAAATTTTACAGGAATTTTTAAAGCTGAATTAATGTAAAGTTATAACACAGACTAACAGACATGACAGTATGAGTAAATTCTTATAAAAATAATTTTTCGTGATGCACTAGTTCCACCTATATTGTACTGCGCGAACTATTTATTATCGGTACACCCCTTGTGTTACGTAAAAGTTGTTTTACTAGTTGGTTTCCCCTCGTTTGTCAACACCGATCAGCTGCTTGCAGGGATGCCTGATTTCATCAAAATTTTTGAAAATGAATCGTCACAATAAATTTTTTGATTACGTTGATAATTAGAGTGCCTATAACCAGAGTGACGACATCTCATCCGTAATGCTGGCAACAATTAAAAACATTCCATTAGCTTTACATTGAATTGACAGGCCGTTTGCTCGTTTGGAACTGGTAGCTGTCATTCCAAACGAACAGCTGTCGCCACTTTGATTATAGTAACTCTATTGATAATATATTTAACTTTTTCGCAATGTTGGAAGGTAACCATTTATTTGACTCAACGTTGTTCATCTAGACTATTTTTTATTGTGTTGGTAGTTTTCACCCGAAATTAAGTGGCGGCAGACCAGAAGCAAGTAAATATTGTAACAAAACGGGTTCGATTTTGTATTGCGTTGGAGGATGAGAAGTAGGCATAATTCTGTATATAGTTTTGGCAATATGTATTAAATTTGTATCCTGCATGAAATTCGCATGGACGTATACAAATCAATACATTACAGGTAATTCTGCATGAATGGCAACTCTGTTGGTTAATGAAAAAAAAACACAGTATAGATGACAGACAGGATGTTTTTGATAGGGCAACGTGGCGCCATCATGACACATGTGAGTACTGTCCCAAATAAAGGAATATTCGAAATGACCGTTAAAATGATTGAAGAATCTAATTTGAGTGTCCTGTCTGTTAGTCTGTGGTTATAATGCGTCGTGGTTACTTGGGTACATCACATGTGTAATGGAAAGAAAAATATGTGCCGTTAAATTATTTTTTAAATTTGCATATTTCATTTCACCAATTTCAAATTATTTTTAAAATTTTTCAACGAATTGCTGATGTTTACATACATAACATAAACAAATATAAAGCAGACATACGACTTAGCATTCGCAGTGTATATAAAAGGTTTGATTGCAGAGATGACAGGAAAAAATATCATATATCTTCATGCAGGGATGCAAAAGTCTGTATATCCCAGCCCCCTCAGCCGCTTTCAAGGTAAAACTACAATCTTTCGATTTATATTGGAAACTTTAGAAAATTTGCAATAATGGCTCCGCAATAATCAAAGAGAAAGTAAACACAGAGAGGCTCTCATTTGCAGTTAGACCCTTTTGTCGTAGGACTATCAGTATGATACGTTAAACTGACTTGACAGGCAAAAAAAAAGGTCGCGACAATTTGAAAAGTCTGTAAATTTTGACGAAAGTCTGCAAAAAACTCGATTTTAAAAAGTCCGCACAACAAAAGTGTCTGTTTGATTGTTATTTGGGATGTAATGATCAAATCGATAAAGATAAATTATATACTGTATTTCAGCAATATGAATGCAATTAACATGTTATACACATATTATCTTTTACTAGTCGAATAATTGTCCATTTCAACTTTATATTTACTTTGATGTTTTTTGGCAGTTACAGAGAGTCGCACTGAATTTATATAAGGTGGAATTAATGTAGGTATATAATGCGATGTGGATACTTTGGAAGAGAACACCCGAAAAAATCCTTCCGGTATGATATACATATTTCTTTAAACATTCAATGTTCTATTAAGCCATTACTTTCGTTGTAACAAACTGCTCGCTACAAGGGGTTCAATACGACTATAGTTTATTGAATTTTTAAATAAGGCCATGTTTGTCCCTAAAGTTCTGATACACTGGGGTATTTTTTTACGCGGTTTCTTTTTACGCGGCTTTTTTCCGCGGAAACTTGCCGATATTCGGGGAAAAAACTAAGTGTGATCGAATGTAGAAGCTAAATTATACTTATGTTTTGTTGCTTAATAATTTTGGTACTGATACGGGTACTGGTGAAAAGTTAGTAAAAGTACTGATTACAATATATTCAGACATTACCCACTATTTTATCTACATTGATAAGATATCTAAGAGATGTTTTTCCACTCTGGTAATAACGAAAACAATACTTTCGGTACTTTTTCCACATTCGATATGTTGCGTAAAATTAGCTGGTCATCTGACTTTGACATTTGTTATCTTACCGTCTCCCGCTCTCTTCAGTCACTTTTATTTTGTACTAAAATCACAAAATCGCATATCAAATGAACAAGAGCCGGCTTAAACCGTTCATCTTCAATGCTTTATCACCTTAGTATGGTATCAGTTCTTTGAGGACTAGGTTTTCATCAAGCGCGATGTTGTTTTACGAGAAATGTGGTCTGATAGCCTTGGTGACTATATTGTTGAGTGTTCTGAATTGCCGTGCCTGTGATGTGTCTAATTCGGCTGCTAATCCTAACAAGGCACGGTACGATCAGTTCCGGATATACAGAGTGTTTCTAGAAACAGAGAACCAGGTGGAACTTATGCAACAGTTGGAGAACCGTAGTGATAGCTACACTTTTATGGGCCATGCTCGTCATACCAATCAAAATTTGACTATCATGGTCGCACCTCAGAAGATTGCCGAGATCACGGATCTTTTAGAGCGCTATAATATTAAAGGATCAGTTCTGGTAGGAGCATTGTTGGTTTTTGATAATCGCTTAGTGTGTAATTGTGCTTAATGTTTTCAGTTATACAATATTCAAGCGTTGATCGACAAAGAAGAGTTCACAATTATGCCGAAAGGTACGGGTGCGGAACAGTTCGATTGGTTACACTACTTCCATTTGGATACCATCCATAAGTGGTTGGATTTGCAAGCCTCTAAATACTCGTTCGTTACTGTTCTACCGCTGCAGGCCAGCTACGAACGGAACCTTATCAAAGGTGTTAAGCTATCGAAAAAGTCGGGTAACACTGCAGTGTTCGTGGAGTGTGGAATTCACGCTAGGGAATGGATCTCTCCGGCTGTTTGTACGTATCTGTTGGATCAACTTCTAACTTCGGACGCACCTGAGGTTCGTGATTTGGCGGAAAATTTCGATTGGTTCTTTTTCCCGGTTGTGAACCCGGACGGTTACAAATACACGTTCGAATCGGATCGTCTGTGGCGTAAGAACCGTGCACCGTACGGAATGTGCCGAGGAGTTGATTTGAATCGCAACTTCGAGAGCGATTGGAATGGAATCGGTGCTAGTTCGGATCCTTGTGCGTATGATTTCGCCGGAGCTTCCGCTGCCAGTGAACCGGAAACGCAAGTTTTGCAACAGTTTCTCAAAGCAAACGCTCAATCGAGCCGTATCAGGACGTATTTTTCGATGCACTCGTTTTCTCAACTAATTATGTTCCCCTACGGGTACACTGCTGACAAGGTGGAAAACTACAACGATCTGAAGACGATTGGAGAAAAAGGTTCCGAAGCGATACGAGCCACTCACGGAAAGCAGTACGTTTCCGGTGCGATGATCGAAACGATTTATCCTTCCTCCGGGGACAGTGTCGATTGGGCATTTGCGGCTTGTGACGTTCCGATTGCCTTCACATTCGAGCTTCGTGGACCTCCGGAAAGTACGAATATGTTTATACTTCCTGCAGAGGAAATTATTCCGACTGGCCAGGAGACACTGGCTGCCTACGTTGCAATGTTGAACGCTGCACGGGATTTAGGATATTATTCCGGTTCAGAGAGAAACCCAGAGCTGTGATAGTTTTGATGAGGTAATATCTGTTAATATCGAAATCTTTATTCAAAATGATCTACAGGAGTCTGCTACTCACATGGTGACATTCACAAATCAAGAACGAGAAGTGAGTGTTTAAACCTTAAATAAGTAATAGATAATATATTAAATATATTATATAGTGATGCTTTCGTTTAAATACATCTCAGTACTGTTTTGTCTAATCGGCAATGGTAATGCACTTGTCTAAATCCGCATTCCCTCTAATCTGTTGTAGTGTTCGCTCGTACACCACAGATGATCATCATCCGTGATATGTCGGATCACACACGCTAGTGGAAGTTTCGTGTTTGTTTCTTACAATATTTACAATGCTTATCAGTTTTGTTTCCTCCCCCGAGAGCAATTATTGCGTCTCGGTTTTATTTTCTTCTACGGTGTTGGAAATACTTTGTGGCTTTAACTTTTCGCCACCGAGCATCTTTTGAATATCGGGTAGAGAAATACCTTTGGTTTCCGGCACTACGAAAAATACAAACACTGTTCCGAGCAGGGAAAATCCAGTGAACATCCAAAATACTCCGGCATTTCCTAGGTTCACGCGAAGTGTGTCGAAAATTTTGGTCACCAGAAAAGCGAGCAACCAATTAAACACGCCGGCGATGGGACTAGCGTAAGCTTTGACATTCGGAGCAAATAGTTCGCCTACCATCAACCACGGAACGGGGCCGAAACCGATGGAGAACATTGCAATGAACAGACAAACGGCCAGCACAGGAAGCCAACCAAGCTCCGTAACTTTATTAGGATCGTCTTCCTTCAACTGGAAGTAAACGGCCAGAAGGATGGTGGACACGGCCATGAAGAAATCCGAAATCAGTAGCAGTATCCTTCGCCCGGTTTTATCTACAATGAAGGTTGCTAACAGAGTGGCCGCAACCTGAATTGCGCCAACAATAATTGTAGCATCGGTGGCGGCTAGACCAGTGTTTGCATCGTCGAAAATTGTTGTGGTGTAGAAGATAACAGCATTAATACCGGACATTTGTTGGAAAAGCATCAAACCCAACGCGATTGTAAGGGCGCGGATTGTCGCTTTTTGTCTGAAGCCTTGAACGAATGAAATTTTCTCTGCCTTCAGCCTAGCATCATTCTCTTTCAGTTCTTCAATCTCAGCTCGCTCGTCGTACCGATTTCCACGAAGCCATTTCAGTGACTTTGAAGCATCATCGTAACGACATTTCTCGACCTGGAACGATAGGAAGCATACGGTAGAAAAAAAAATCATCAGCAAAAGAAAACAATCAAACTTACAAAATAATGTGGACTCTCGGGCATGAAGAAGAAAATCAATCCGAAAACCAGTGGAATCACACCACAGATGATGCTGAGAGTTTTCACGCTAACACCGGCTCCTACGACGTACACGAACAGAATACCGATGGTCACCAGCAGCTGGAAAAATGTTCCCAGTGTTCCTCGGATTGACGATTGCGCTATTTCAGCCGTGTAGGTTGGGGCAGCAACACAAAAAGCACCACCACCGATACCGAGGAAAAATCGGCCCGTCATCAACATTGCCACATTTTCAGCGAAAATAATCAACAACCAACCGAGCAGCAGTGGTAGAACCATGCTCAGCATAGCCCACTTTCGACCAATGAATTTCATCAGAATTCCGATGGGAAAGCACATAAGCGCCGCGCCCAGGTTGGCCATCGATCCGATCCAGGAAAACTGTTCGCTGGTGATTGCAAAGCCATATTCCTTATCTTTGATCAACGGTATCTCCGCAGGTGAAGTCCATCCGAGGAATGTACCTGCTGCCAGTGCCCCGCCGGATGCTGCCAAGCCCGCAATGTATTGGGGCAATTTACGTCCGGACTCGCCTGCCACATTATTCACCACAAAGCTACTCATTGTATCGCGGACCTGAAACAGTAAAAAACATAGCTTGTAAAAGGATTGTATTATTTTTTGAGGAACTCGGAACATCGAATAATGTACATTGTCTTCACTAATTGCATTAGCATCCTCTGTAGCGCCATACCGTCGTGAACCTGACGGTATAGCGGGGATTAACTGTGTTCGATCGTTAGTTAAATCAACCATTTTTGTTTCAAGTTTTCTTTGTTACTCCAGTATGACTATGTTAATGGAATTTTGATAACTGGAGCAAGTAGACTGCAAACACTATTTTGCTTGCGTATTGCGTATAAACAAAAAAAAAACTTCACCTGGCATGAACAAGTGGGTGTCAAAGGTCGATAAGAATGAACACTTCGAGTGAACACACGATTAGTACAATCGTCTTGTGAGAAGTGCCGCTGTAACGAAATCAAATTACACAGTAAAAATGCGCATGACAGTGTTTCGTTATGTTCGCATCGTTTGGCCGCGGCACTTGGACATGTCATGAAGTTCGGCATTTTTTTTTTGTTTGTGTTGTCGTATCGACAGGCTAAGACCATAGTTGATCCATCTCGCCAAAAATTCGGCATTAAAAACATTATTAATCTCACTGCTGGAATGGTATGATTTTGTAAGTAAAATGCAGAAATTTCTCCATTGATGACCGTGGAAAAAATTCATTGAAATTTTAACTGAAATTTAATAGATTGATCATAAAATCCAAATATTTAATTTTTTGAATATTTTGCCTCATTATCTACTTATTTTGTTTTTCCTTCAGACAACATTTCTCGGGTAATTTTTCAAAAGGGTGCATGAGCAAGTGGCAGTTTCTCTTTAATCATTCTTTCTTTCGATTATTGTGATGTGATTAAAAAGATTTTCTTAGATATCACTATTCTGTTTGAAAGTCGAAAGTTTCGGGTATCATTTCATGCAAAGAGTTGAGTGATAAACGTGGAAACCGCTTGGTAATTAACAGAAGAGAAAGTAAACAAAGAGAAACTGTCACTTATACGCTTATACGCCCTTTTGAAAAATTAACCGAGATTTGTATTAAATGAGCATTGAATATCTTTTTATATATTTTCCATACAGCATTGGAATGTTCTACACGCAGGGAAATGGAGAATGTTTAAAATAACAAAACTGTTAGTATACTCAGGCATAATGAGTAGTGAAAATCATGAGACAAATCTTATGATGCATCAAAAATTATCATAATCACCATTTCAACAGATTAATATGAAAAATATACCTTAATTATAATGTTTATGACTCTGCAATATACATCTCATCTATCACAATTATAGTATTTATTTATACAAACAACTTATGAGTTCCACAGTATATGAGAGAAGTAATATTTGTCATAGAAATTTCGCACAATATTCCTAAACATTTTGTATGAATTTCATAAGGCTTTTTATTGAAATTCCAATTTAGGCGACTTTTGGTCCGCGGTATTCTTGTCGATATGCTTGTGGCTAAAAACCATACGATATCATTATGAAATTCCATATATTTTTTGCCTGAGTGTAGACTTATGTCGCTTTCGTTTGATGCCAAACCTAATCCAGTTTCCACCCTAACTGCTGTCAAACCGTTTGTTTGAAGCCAGTTCCGAACCTAGTTTCAACGTTGTTGAGCTGAAAATCGAGTCAGTTTTGAGTGCGAAACCGACACAGTTTCGTGAAAAGTGTTTGTTTGATGAAACTACCCTGGGTTAGTTTTAGTTTTCTCAACAGAAAACGACATTTTAAACTTGATTCATAGCTAGAATATGATTATTTTGTTCTCCCTTCAACATCAACAATGGTCTCTGTTTGATTTGAATGAAAATCATGAAGCCGAATAAAACAAAATACACTTAGGCTGATTTTATTATTGAAATAAACTAACTATTTATTACATGTCAACCAAAGACGAGTTGATGTTATCAGCAATGTCTATGTTGATCCAATCCTGCTATACCTTTTTAATGATCTCATTTCATTATAATCAATTTTCCTCAGTTGGTTTGTTTCAAGTGACATTTTGATAATAATAACAAATATTTTACTTGTGCGTTCCTGTCAATTTCTTGCCAAACAATTTTACAGCAAATTGAAAAATTAGTTTTAAACGAATGAACTCCACAATCAAGGCCGGTTTTTTTTAATTTTTATAGCATCGAACGATTCGGTGCTCCATCGGTCCAGCCTAGATAGAGATCCTGCTTCAAAAGTTTATAAGGTTTGTTTGGTTTATAAGTAATAAAACTTATATGGTTAATTTAAATAGTAAACTTTATTTAATCATTACAAACGCAGAGAAAAATATTGTAAAAATAACTAAAGTTGGGCTTTTCACAACGAATTTTTTTTATTGAAATAGTGACAAAAGAATATCTGGGTTGATGTTGCAAATATTGCTAGTTGAAACATGATGAGTAATTTTTCTCAGTGGACTAGTTTGTTTCAATCAATATTTCGATAAAAATAACAAATATTTTACTTGTGCGTTCTTGTCAATTTATTGTCAAATAATTTCACAGTAAATGCAATTTGAAAAATTTTTTTTAAATGAACTAACTTTGAATCAAGTCGATAATAGTAGCGCATTAAATTCACAAACATTTTAGTTGAAGTAAATGAATTTAAATGTAACTATTTCGACCTACTTTTTTTGTTTGTTATAATCACATATTTTTATTTGTTTTTATGAATAGCATGATTTCCTTTGAATTTATTTGCAATGTAATTTTTGATACTACTTTATTTCGATTTAGGCTCGTTTTCAAACACTGAAAATTTTTTCTCAAACCACATTGAAGCCCGGGTACTTTAATTAGTATCCAATGTTTTGGTGTTTCATCAGTGCACCAAATAATTGTTTTGCAGAAAAATGTGCTACGTAATGCTAAGCAATTTTCAAGAATATTATAAATTATCAATACACACGCTTGGATATTAAATTTTACTTTCAAAGTATATTAGTTTTCATCTGACTATACCAAAATTTTGATTCAAATCAAACAGAGAACATTATTGATTCGTTCAAAACAATCATGTTCTAGTTTGAAATGATAATGAATCAAATTTAAAAATCTATTAACAGTTTTATTATTTTAAACATGCTTAATTTATCTGCGTATATGTGAAAAATTCTATCGTCTCAGTAAAGTTCGTAGTAAAAGTAAAATGTTTGTTGTTTTTTATCAAAACATTGATTGAAACAAACCAATCCACTAATAGACATTTTTTATCATGTTTTGTAGTTTCAAGCAGCAATATTTGCCAGATTTTTTTTTATTTTAATAAAAAACTTCTTTGTGTGAAACCCAAATTTGGTAATTTTACCATTTTGTTCTCTGCGTGTAAATGTCATTGAATTTTCACTCACTTCAGAAATGTGTTAGTGTAAAAGTCAGGCGACTTGTATATGCTTTTTGATGATTTTAAAAAATTTCAACAATTTTTGAATGGTTTTCAGTAAGTTCTATATTTACGAAATGCTTTAAGGTATATGATTACATGTTTTATAGAATTCAATTCCTAATCTGAGTTTCAACAAAATTAGCACGAAAGCTTCTAAAATCTAAGAAGAAGAATGAGAAGAAAACCCATTAACAATTCTTTCCACTTAACTCCGATAAATTTCTAAACTAATCAATGATATGATTTCGGAATCGGTCCGTCCGAATTGATGCGAAAATTCATACTGAAATGAAAATTTTTCGCCTATTTGGATTTGATTCTGAACTCATTCATAACAGAACACGTGGGAAGATGTGACAATGAATAAATCGCTTATGTCTCAAACTTACTGAAACTGATAAGAGTGGATTTTATTGTTAGTTCGTGCAAGGCGCAGCAAACAAAATCTGTTCACAATAAGATCAAATACACGTTTATTCAAGATCTTTTGTCAAGTTTTGTCACGTTTGGGTAGCCACTGATAGCCACGAAAAAATCTATAAAATTTATACTTCGGTTCTCGTACGAACTTTTGGCTACCTTTGTAGCAACGGACACTACGCGCTAATAGAGTGCCTATAACCAGAGTGACGACTTCTCATCCGTAATGTCGGCAACAATTCAAAACATTCCATTAGCTTTACATTGAATTGACAGGTCGTTTGCTCGTTTGGAACTGGTAGCTGTCATTCCAAACGAACAGCCGTCGCCACTCTGATTATAGTCACTCTACGCGCTACCACCCACATTATCAGATCCAAATGAATTCCAAATCAATTTCGCATTGGCGAGAAATTTTCATTCGAAATTTCATGTGGAAATCATAATGGTTTCAGATTCAATTCCAACTATTAGGTTTTGCACGAACATGACATAACCTCACAAAAATGAACAGAATGAACTTTTTTTGACAGTCGACGTGTACTTGTTTACAGTTTAAAAGTTCATCGTTCGAATGTAAAAATTGCAAGTCGCCTCACACTCAACAGATTCATACATATATCGCTCCTTGATGCTGGAAACACATACAGGGCAATCTTTTTAGTTATTTTCACTGTGGAATACGTTTTGAACAGGCACTTTTTCGTAGTTTTTTCAATTTTTAACTTGCAGTCGCAAAACAAAACAAGTACACGGCAACTGTCAAAGATGAACTTGATTCATCGGCAGTTCATTTGTGTCGCCATCGTGCAAAACCTAATTAGGTTTTGCACGAACATGACATAACCTCACAAAAATGAACAGAATGAACTTTTTTTGACAGTCGACGTGTACTTGTTTACAGTTTAAAAGTTCATCGTTCGAATGTAAAAATTGCAAGTCGCCTCACACTCAACAGATTCATACATATATCGCTCCTTGATGCTGGAAACACATACAGGACAATCTTTTTAGTTATTTTCACTGTGGAATACGTTTTGAACAGGCACTTTTTCGTAGTTTTTTCAATTTTTAACTTGCAGTCGCAAAACAAAACAAGTACACGGCAACTGTCAAAGATGAACTTGATTCATCGGCAGTTCATTTGTGTCGTCATCGTGCAAAACCTAATAGGTTTTGCACGATGACGACACAAATGAACTACCGATGAATCAAGTTCATCTTTGACAGTTAGGTTTTTTATCGTGACGACACAAATGAACAAATATTCATCCTTGACAGTTCAGCGGTACTGTTTACAAACAAGCTTAAACAAAAATCGAAGAGCACATCTAAAACAATCATCTTTATACTTTGCAAAAAGTCACTTTCATTTAATAAATATCAAAAACGAACCGTATTCAATCGTGAACAAATGTTTTAAAACTTTATTTAGGCGATACGGACCGTGAATGGTCTGATCTAATTTGTCAATATACAAACAAAAGAAATTTCTGTTTACAAACAATACTGCTGAAGTGTCAAAATGTGTTCATCCGATTGAGGTTAGCAGTGACGGTAAAAAACCTAGTTGCCGTGTACTTGTTTTGTTTTGCGACTGCAAGTTAAAAAATGAAAAAATGACGAAAAAGTGCCTGTTGAAAACGTATTCCATAGTGAAAATGACTAAAAAGATTGCCCTGTATGTGTTTCCAGCATCAAGGAGCGATATATGTATGAATCTGTTGAGTGTGAGGCGACTTGCAATTTTTACATTCGAACGATGAACTTTTGATGAACTTTTAAACTGTAAACAAGTACACGTCGGCTGTCAAAAAAAGTTCATTCTGTTCATTTTTGTGAGGTTATGTCATGTTCGTGCAAAACCTAACTCCAGTGCAACAACCGATTCCGAAGGAATTTCGCCTACAACCGGTTGATTCGGAAATCTGTCGGAATTGAGTGAGATGACCCTCTCAGCAGGCGGTTCTATTTTGTTGGTCGTTGAGCGCTTATTTAACGACATACTGCACGAAATATTCGTACAGTTTGCTGGAACGGTTTGTTGTTGTTTTTTCTCTTACAATAATAGTGTGAACTCTTGGTGTTACCTACATATAGAAAGAAGATTTGTTGTTATTCTACGTGAAGTAGAAGTATTGTACAGGTATGTAGTGTTAGTTTAAAAAAATAAGTGAAAAGAACTTCGGAAATTCTCCAGTAAAACTAGTCCTAAGGGCTCCAACTCCTCATATTAAAAATGGCTCAACAATGGACCTCTGTCTGCCGGGTTTGTTGAACGAAGAAAATGGCATTCGGTTCAACGGTCTGTTTCAAAATCGGCAAACGAACACACTTAATTTCGTTCGGTAATTCTTTCACATTTTGACGAGTTTTGAACAGCCGAACTACCGAACATTCTCATTCTACTGATATATCAGCACAAATGAACATTTTTTGACAGCAGGTACCGCTGTGATGAAACGTCTTTTTTACCGAAAAGATCTCCTACCGAGATTTGAACAGCTGAGGTCGGTTATCCAATTTAAGTGTGAAGGCCTCCCGTTGAACGATTGATTGGATGTTCATTGGACCGATGATTCAACGTATTGGACCATTGAAGGACCAACGTTGAACGTTTTTTCTAAAAGGGGATGCGGACTGAACTGTCAATTCGTCTTCTTCTTCTTTCCCGATTTGCACATTTTCGTGCTGATTTTCTGTTTATTTTTAAATGAGAATATTGTATAACTGAATATATAGATTTATATCTTCAAGGTTTTCGGATATATAGAACTAGTGAATAACCAGTTCTTTTTGGAATTCCAGCATAAACTGTTGAAATGCTCTGGAAATTAACAAAACGGCCTACCTTAGTTAGCATCATCCGTTCCTTCAGCTGGAGTGTAGTAAAATGGCTGAAGTCGCCTAGCTTTCACTCTAACACATTCATAAAATGAGCGAATATTCAATGACATTTATACTGTCACTGTCGATCGGGTTCATCGAGCACCCAAATCAGGCGAAAATTGTAGCACTGAACCGATCGATCACTGAAAAATCATGCAGTCGAGTAAGAATTCATTGCTCATTGCGTCAATTCGATAATGTGGGAATTGTTGCACTGAAGTTGGAATTTCAATATGATTTCCGAATGAAAATTTCTCGCTGATTCGGAATTCATTCGCATTTGATAATGTGAGTGTGTTTCCCAAGATTCGTTTAGCACGAACTATTTCCGAAATATGGCAAGACAACTGTCATTTACGTTTTAAATTTTAGCTTGACACTACGTAGTTATTTTCTGACGAAGTATTATTCGAAGAAATTTTCTGGTGGTCATTAGACAAAATGGAACTAGTCCAGAAGACCAACATGAGATTATGCGATCTATTCAGTAATTATAATAACAACAAATTATTGTTAGTTATTTATAAAGCGCACTTTCCAGATTCTGCTTTCACTGTCGGGAAGTCATTATAGGATATGACCGGGGCAAAATAAGAGATTTGCCCCCTCCATCGTTGGTTTAGTGAGCGAAAAAAAAAACAAAGCTGAACTCCATCTCCGGAAAGATGACTTGGGCGAGCGAAAAAAAAAGTCCCACTGTTTGGTTCGCTGTCCCCCCCTAAAAACGTTGCACACGGGGCGAGTACCCCTTCGCCCTTCCCTAGGTACGTCACTGACCGAATTTTTATTTAATTGTATGTACTCGAAACATATAATGAAATTTACATTGTTTTGTGTGTTTATACGAAAAGAAAATAAAATCTTTTTGCTGACGATTTCGGTAATAACTGACGTTTGTCAAATTTTAGATTACCAAGACTCTCAACAAATTTTATCTTTTGCCAAAAAGTAGATACACCTTTACTCTGAAGTGAGCAATTTCTACTCACTTTTGCTTATTTAGTTTAAATATCATAAAGTGAGTAATATTGATTTTGAAAACTGAGTAACTTCTATTCTGTTTCTGAATTAACGTTGTGCTAGAATATTGTGGAAATCTTGTCGACGAATATTGGAAGAACTTCTTTTAAGTGTCAGACCGGGCCTTCTCACCGTAGTCTTTTTCAGTTATCTCTGATAATCGGGGTAATTTTTAAAATTGGTGCGACGCATTCAAATTAATTCAGATTAATCTGTGCATCTGGCATCTCTGCTAACAAGTTGTGCGGCTGATTACTGCATGTATTCCACATATGGGACACCTTTATTTTCAATCCGCCATCAATTTGATTTGATCAATCACTTTCCCTGCCATTCCGCGTGCCCCATAGGATATGAGAAATCCTATGATGTGGCGAATTGCTTTATAAAACAAGTCTTTTGATTTTATTTTTATTTGAGCACCATAAGTAGATTTACAGTACTCCCAGCGTTGTCCAATATTTCCCTTTTCCCTTCTAACCGATTACATTGAGCTCCACTCAATAACAGCCTAACGTAACCCTTCCTACATTCTGATGAACAAGAAGGATTCTAATTTAAAATTGTATTGAATTATTTAACATTTCTTCCGGTTACATCTCTACAACACTTCAGTTAAGCATAATGAGATTATTGATAAATATTTCTATTACGAAAATCAAATCATGCAACATTTCCCAAGCTGCTACAAATTATGGAATCTTGATGTTATTTATCAGCCAGCCAATGAAAAGAAACGTTTTCTCTTTTTTCAATTTGGCTCTTTCGAATTACAACAACATCATCAACGAACGCGCACAGAAGGTAACCTTTTTTTTTCGAACGTTACAACACAAACGGGAAACTCGTTTTCGGCTTTTCCCTTTCTTTCCTATGCGAGGGGGTTTTTCACGACTCATTGCCTGCAAACTATAACTGCAATCTAACTAACTAGCAGGTATAAAAACTTGAATATTTGCGCTTTGGCTCTGACGTTTTCCATTAGGTGCATGCAATCCGACACTTAGCTAATATGAAAAATGAATACGAAAATTTCACTTCAAAAGTAATCCATCAACATCAACTTTCCGCGCGTGCTGATCATCAGCACATCTTTGCTGTCGAGCATGCCATTTGTTTTCGCGCATTAATTCACGCAACATTTTTTGTTTTCGAATAATAATTTCACCTACTCTTTTCCAACAGGATTGCACCATTTTGACTTCCAAATCACAAAACTGAACACTAAAACTCCGATGTTCTCATGAAAGACACGTTCGAGTAGCAAACAACCAAAAAACCCGGAAACGGAACAGTCAGAGGCCTTTCAACAGGCACTACAGTCGTCGAAAGGGTGCTCCACGCGTAACCACGAACTGAGTGAAATAGCTGAAGATCTTTACCGCAGCGCGACTGTTCAGGGACTGATCGGTTGGACGAGTGAGGGTTTGCGAAAAGCGCGCAAAATTGGTTATTTACAACAAAGCGATGCAATGCACTCGCGCCTCGCGGTTGTTGGATCGCCCCGGGGGTCTGCGGTAGACGTCGCGAGACTGGTTATTAGACTGGTGGAAAACCAACGCGAGCCGTTGCACATCGGAACGGCCGAGGATGAAAAGCTGCAAACACTCGTCTCGAGGACGCTGAGCGGTTCGGGGGTTTGGCAGACACCCGCAACCTGTCTTCATATCAGACCACTGGAGCTGAGTTTTTTTTTCTATCGAGCTGGAAATTCCACGAGGGTCGATGATTGGCTCGCTTGGATGGTGGGGATCGTAATTTTCTGCCAAACTAGTTTAGCATTCTCATAGGCGAGTGATTGGATATTTACCTATTCGTTCTGTTTCCGATCTAATACTTTTCCATTGAATAACCCAACGATCCATTTCTAAACATAATCGGATTTTTAAGCACTAACGGGCACCTTACTACAATCCGAGGAACTTGTATGCCATTGAACTCTGTACTGTGATAAATTTCTTTGGGAGAAAACAACAGATAATAAAAGTCTGAGTGCTTCACATTCCAGTGGTGATCGAATTCTACAGAGGATCAATACCAGTGAAAACAACATAAACTACAATTTAACAATTAGCGCCGACTACAAGATCGGTTGTTGGATAGTTAGGATGTGAATCATTTCGCGAATGACATTTGGTTAAAGCTTTACATTTCGAAGGCTATTTTCTATCGAGTAGTTAAATGTAACTTAAAACTGAGATCCAATGGTACCAACTGATGTAATAATTACAAATGTAAGAAGAGCTTTAAGACAAACTTTATTTATTCACTCAAGCAAATTGAGTAGTGAAAATCATAAGGCAAATCTTATGATGCATCAAAAATCATCAAAATCATAATTTCATAAGATAAATATGAAAAATATACCTCTTCAATATACATCTCATCTATCACTATTATAGTTTTCATACGAACAACTTATGAACTTCACAATTAATGAGAGAAGTTATGTTTGTCATATAAATTTCGCACAATGTTCCTAAAAATTTCGTTTGAATTTCATAAGGCGTTTTATTGGAATTCCTATTTTCGGGATTTCATAAGGCGGTCTTATGATTCGCTTACGATATTCTTGTGGCTAAAAATCATACGAAATCATTATGAAATTCCATATATTTTTTGCCTGAGTGTTCAGGTATTTTCTTTGGCTGTAACTCGATAGTCCCACGACCAAAGGGCCATGCTCAAAATGAGAGCCTCTTCCCTCTTAGAAAAAGCGTTCAACGGTGGTCCTTCATTGGTCCAATATGTTGGATCATTGGTCCAATGAAAGTCCAATCAATCGTTCAACGGGAGGCCAATACGGGACCTTCGTTTGCCGATTTTGAAACAGACCGTTGAACCGAATGCCATTTTTTTTTCGTTCAACAAACCCGGCAGACAGAGGTCCATTGTTGAGCCATTTTTAATATGAGGAGTTGGAGCCCCGTTGGACTAGTTTTACTGCAGAATTTCTGAAGTTTTTTCCACTTATTTGTTTAAACTAACACTAAATACCTGCACAATACTTCTACTTCACGTAGAATAACAACAAATTTTCTTTCTATATAAAGGTAATACTTAACTTTCACACTATTTTTGCAAGAGAAAAAACAACAGCAAACCGTTCCAGCAAATTGAACGAATATTTCGTGCAATATGTCGTTCAACAAGCGCTCAAAAACCAACAAAATTGAACGGCCGGCTGAGAGGGTTTTGTTTACTTTTTCTTGTGATTATTACTGAGTCATTACTGCAATTCCTCGAACGTTTCCAATATAAATCGAAACAAGTTTTACCTTGAGAATTTTGTGAGAATTAAGGCGTCAAATATAAAATCAGTGCAGTAAATCGTGAAAGAAAAAGTAAACAAAAAGAAGCAAACATTTGCAGTTAGGCCCTTTTGTCATGGGACTGTCGAAATATAAAAAGTAATTTTTAGAAAAGATCTGAAATTTGACTTTTTTACAAGTTTTTTTCTCAATGTCAGAAAAGAACTATCGTTAAAAATGATCATGCAATCGAGTAGGGTTACTTATGAAAAAGACAAAATAACTGCTCGACTGTCCAATTTTAACTAAAAGGTAAAACAATAGTAATACTACGCACCCATATATTTTAACTTACTTGCTGAACTGAGGTCTGCTTTCTCTCCAAGCCGACTGACAGTGACATTATAAATGTCGTTGAATTTTCGCTCATTTTATGAATGTGTTAGTGTAAAAGTTAGGCGACTTACGTCATTTCATTACACTCCAGATAGAGGAATGGATGATGCTGACTAAGGTAGGCCTTTTTGTTAATTTCAACAGTTTATGCTGGAATTCTAAGAAGAACTGGTTATTTACTAGTTCTGTTTATCTAAAAAACTTGAAGTTTGAAATTTATATATTCAGTTGTAATTTTTTTATTTAGATGTGAGCTGAAAATCAGCACGAAAACGTGTAAAATCGGGAAAAAATATGAAAAAACGAGTTGATAATTCAGTCCGCATCTACTCAGTCCATTCCGATAGATTTCGGAACCCAAAGGTTGGAGGCGAAATTCTTTCAGAATCGGTTGTTGCACTGGACCTGGAATTTATTCGGAATTTATAACGCTCGTACTGTATTTTACAGTATTGTACTGTATTTTTGACCCCAATACTGCGTACTGTTTTCCTTTCTAATGTACTGCATTTTAATTTGTACTGTATTTTCCCATTAAAATGTACTGTATTTTTAGGGTTAGTGTATTTTGACGAAACCCATTTCACAGACAGCTGTTTCGCCGAATCATTCAATTGCATTAATATCGTAATTGGAATAGGTTTATAAAAACCTGTTTTAATCAACATAGTGGTGTAATGATGCCTTTCTCATATCAATCATACTATCATACATAACACTGAGGAATTTTCCAAAATAATTTTCTTCAATTCTTAAAAGAATAACTGAAATCGGTTTGTTTGAACGTCTACTGATAAAAACTATCAATTGGAGAAGATTCGAGGTCGATTTAGAAAACTTTTTACGGTTTTTCGCCCTTTTTAGTGATGGTATAAAAATTTTAACACACTTTACCCTATATTTCCGGATCCGGATGAAATTCAGGAAATTCGTATGGGACCACAGGACCTTTCATTTGAACCTAAGTTTGTGAAAATCGGTCGCGCCATCTATGAGAAAAGTTAGAACACATATTTTCATTTTTTTGCACATTTTACCCTATACCGGAAGTCGGATCCATATAATATTCAGGAATTTTGTATGGGACCACAAGACCTTTCATTTGAATCTAAGTTTGTGAAAATCGGTTCAGCCATCTCCGAGAAAAGTTAGTACAAAAAAACGTTACATACACACATACGCACATACACACACACAGACATTTTGCGTACTCGACGAACTGAGTCGAATGGTATATGACACTCGGCCCTCCGGGCCTCGGTTCAAAAGTCGGTTTTCACAGTGATTGCATAACCTTTCTATATGAGAAAGGAAAAAATGATAAATAACGTTGTTCTATTATAGTAGTTTATAGCAAATCTATGCTGGGAAAACCGACTTTCGAACGGAGCCTCGAAGACCCATAGTGTTATAAACCATTCGACTCAGCTCGACGAGACCGCAGAAAATGTCTGTGTGAGTGCGTACTGTTTTGAAAATTTTCTCCCCGCACATTTTTTTGGGAGACTTAAACCGATTTGAAAAAAATTAGGTTCGTTTGAAAACTACTATTGGGTTATTGATAAAATTTGGTCATTTGTGAAGGTCAAATGACTGTTCCAGATGTATAATAGTATAAGTGACGTAACCGACAAAACATTGTGTTGTTTATTAGCGCTAATTTTCCTCGAAAATGGCTGAATCGATTTTAACAAACTTAGGCTATTGAGCTATTGATCAAGTTTGAAGATTAAATGGTTGTCGCTTCTGATCCCGGATACATAACGATATAAGTGACGTAACTGACAAAACGCACTTAATTTTCTCGGAAATGGCTAAACCGATTTCATTAAAGCTAAGGCCTAACTAAAAACTAAAAACTTGGAAACTAATATTGGTTCATTAAACTGGTTTGAAGTTTGAAAATGGCTGTCACTTACGACTCCGGTAATATGATGGCATATGTGACGTAAACGTCAAAACTCATTACCACTATTTTTGTTGTATATGGATTACCCGACATCAATAGTTTAAGTCTCGTTCGAGTCTAAAATTGGTCTGCGGGTGTGACCTATCATACTTTGGTCATTCTTTTGCTCGCCCTGTTTCACTGTCACTGAGGTTTTCAAATATTATATATTTTTGTTTATATTCATTGTCTGTAAATGTCTAAGTAGAATTTAAACTGTATTCTCGCTCCTACTCCATTTTTACACGTTTGAGTCACGTTTAAGTTTTGTAGGGTTTAGCTTATTAATTTATTCTATTTATTTATTCATTTATTTATTCATTATTCATTTATTTACATATTTATTTAAATTTATTAAATTATTTAAATGTTCATTATTTACTTATATTTTTGCCTTTCTCATATAGAAAGGTTAAGCAATCACTGTGAAAACCGACGCCCGGATGGCCGCATGAGCATTCGACTATGAGAAAACTACGTTTTGCTCATTTTTGACCAAAAACGAGAACGTGTTGATGATTCTAGGCAGTGTTTGGCCATGTTTAAACGTTTCATCAAGACAACGCACCATTTCACAAGTCAATCAAAACAATGGCAAAACTACATGAATTGAACTTCGAATTGCTCCCACATCCACTGTTTTCACCAGATTTGTCTCCCAGTGACTACTGGCTGCTCGCAGACCAGAAAAAAATGCTCGTCGGTAAGAAATTTCTAACGAATAAAGAGGTTTTCGCTGAAACAGAGGCCTATTTTGGGGCAAAAGATAAATTGTTCTACAAAAGTGGTATTGAAATGTTAAAGCGGCGTTGGAATGATTGCGTTGCTCTTGATGGAGATTACGTTGATGAATAAAGTTCATATAGAATCAAAAATATATCGTGTTCTCTTTGTTTGGTAGAAAGGGGGGAGGAGGGTAAGGGATAATCAGTTTCGGAAAATCGTTTTATTTACATTTTCTTGTAGTTTCGAAAGTATTGTCAATGATTCAGTGTAAGTTACCAAAAATGTTTTTTGCTCACTTTTTGAGAAAAAAAAATTAAACGCGTTTTTCTTGAAATCAATTTTTTGAAGTCCATGAAGACGATCCTGCAAAATCTACTGAACCGATTCTTTTCAAACTTGGAACATGCTTTCTTGGTATAAAATACATCCCCTCTACGTTTTTGAATTTTTTCCATGTCATAATATAATAGTTTTTAACCTCAAAATTGACAGAAAATACTGATATATGCCACGAACCGTTAATAATAATAACTTGAGAACGATTTTTGATTCCAATTATCCCTTACTCCCCCTCTAATGACACTGCGTCGATGAAAGCGAAAGGCATTATCACACCACTAAGTGGATTAATAATAAGTTTTTCTGTATTCGAAACACGAGTAAAACGCTCCAGGAGTTGCCAGATCTTTTAGTTAAAATTTCCAGATTTAAATTTTAAGAGCAGATCACTCCTGTATCGACGTATATCAGAATTGTCGAGAGCTGAGACACAGATTTTTAAGGATTAATTGTTGAAGTTAAAAATAGAATCATTTTCTCCACATTTTCACATTGCATATTTGTGAAATGAACGCTTGTAGTAAAAATGAAAACATTGCCCTATGCCAATAATTTGTAAATTATGCAAGTAACTATTTCATTTTATGCACTTTCTGTCAAACATAAACAATCGTTAATAACAAAACATCTCCGGTCCGGTTCTCCGCGGTATGCAC
The DNA here is from genome assembly GCF_030247185.1 of Malaya genurostris. Taxonomy (NCBI): domain Eukaryota; kingdom Metazoa; phylum Arthropoda; class Insecta; order Diptera; family Culicidae; genus Malaya; species Malaya genurostris. Next base: position 123,097,258 of record NC_080570.1, read on the forward strand.
ACGCACCCGTTACCCGTTTGTGAACTCCATGAACCGGTGTGAAGTATGCGATAAAGTAGATAATTACATACCTTTCTCTGGCGTACCGCGTGCTTTTGTAAAACAAACCCTCGCAAACGAGTGTACAACTGCTTTCGTGCATATTTCCTCTCTTTCGCTCGTTGGATAATCTTGTCCAGCTGGGAAGGGGGGCTCTCGGTTACGTTTCACCAAAGCAACGTGCTATCCGATGAATGGATGTACATACAATTGTACATAGTCGAATTAATTGATCGAAAAACGGTAACTGGTTGTTGGCACTGCAGGGCGGGAAAGCCATCGGGCATCTATAGCCAATGGCCTTGACAATGGGCGATTGGACTTCAAGCAATATCGTCGTTCGAGTTTTATTTCGTTCCAAACGTTTGTTAATAAGTTTTGTTTGTCAATTATTTTCATATGTATATTCAGTTAGCGTCAGTTTCAGTAGACCAATCCATTGATTTCGTTGTCAAATGACGATGCTGTCATCAGCACGTAGTTGCGTAGTAATGTTTTCGCAGTTGAGAATTGTCATCAGCTTTCCCAGCAAGTACGCTCTTTCTATTTTGTCATTTGCGGAAAATATGTTTGTTTACCAACATTTCGCTACAATAGCTCCAACACCTAAAGTCAAACACGTGTTCCAATTATGATGACTGCTGAGTGTTTTTATTTTAACGGACAAGCTGTCCCTCGATGAAAGTAGAAGAGAAGAGATCAACGAGCCATTCGACCGTCTGAACTACTAATCTGTCGATTACGTGGATTGTTTGTCAACTTCGTAAAAGGCATTTGAATTGTGGGAACTTTATATTATTTTTTTCTCATTGTCATGTTTTCACTATAGATAACACATTTACAACCGGTATAGTACTTAGGCGTAATAGAATGCAAACGCATTAAAAAATATGGTCACAAGCCCACTAATTTATCAGGCTTAGTTTGAGTGTGTGTGTGTGTGTGTCAAACTAAATATAAACAAAGTTGTTGAAAAATAAGTACCAAGCTGCCATTTTCTTCCGCATATAAAGGGTTCATAATGAACCGATATTATCAACGCTTGCTACGTGAGCAGCAGCAAAATGACAATTAGATTTTTTATCGTGACGTCACAAATGAACAAGAATTCATCCTTGACAGTTCAGCGGTACTGTTTACAAACAAGCTTAAACAAAAATCGAAGAACACATCCCAAACAATCATCTTTACACTTTGCAACTAGGGACTTTCATTTGATAAATTTAAAGAACAAACCGTATCCAATCGTGAACAAATGTTTCAAAACTCTCTAGGCGATATGGACCGTAAATTGTCTCATCCAATTTGTCAACAGACAAACAAAAAAATCTATGTTTACAAACAGTACTGCTGAACTGTCAAAATGTGTTCATTTGATTGAGGTTAGCAGTGACGGTAAAAAACCTAATAGTTGCGCTACAGTCACAGATGGCTTATCGAAATTAAATGCGACACGCGTTCGGCGCAAAGGAGAACAGTTTTTACGGTCTAAACGTCATTTAACCGGTAAATTTGCGGTTTCAATAATTGCAAAAGTGATTGGAATTTTGTGCTGTTCCTGCTCGTATGTCATTTTACAATTGTCATTTCGTCGTTTCCCGTTCTGATCTGATCTGATCTAATACCCAAACAATTCTCTATGCAACAGAACAACGTGTTTGTAACTGAGGAATTTTATTTTTACGCCCGGCGGAACGTGTTGCCACGAGTCACCACAAACAGGTTGGTGCCTGCAATTCCACCCGCATCCATCTAATGAATCACGTTACATCGGATTTTACCCAGCTGAAATTCCCCGGACGGCTGGAGTTTATTCTGCGCAGTAAAAAGATTTTCTTAACAATGTAAACTTTTTGAACCTAGATAATCATTGAATAAATTAAAAAATTTGGTTGAAAGCTAGAAATAGCATTACGTCAACACTACCGAGAGCATTTGGTATTCAAACTGAAAATAATGTTTACGCTTCCAATAGCAGCCATAAAACCGTTGTTCAGCTGTGATTCTCTCGGTTTTTGAACGGTGACGACAACCGTGCTTAAACTTTAGTACAACTCATTAAACAGAATCGGATGGAATGGAATGTATGGAGCGGTTAACATTTTATTGAAGCATTACTTTTGTAATGAATTTACATATAACAGCAGTGAAAGTGCACTATTAAAAAAGAAACTCATTAGCTTAACCAGATAACACTGAACCGCAAGTAAAAAAGCCTTTTAAAATTTGTTGGTGTGAAGCACGTGTCTAGAAAACACAGAAATAACTGAACGTTAACAGTTGCAATTCTCTGCACTGTTGAAATTAGACACGTTGAATTGAAGTGAATCATTGCTTTAATTATACAAAGTTTTAGATAAAATTGGATATTTGTTTTGCGATCCCACTCTTGCTGGTAAATTAAATGCGTTAAGGCATTGCAGCAGTTCGGTGCAAAACTGATAAGCAGTGCTTACAATTGTCACGCATTCTCAACGAAAGTATTAAATCCAACAGCATCATATTCTGTTTTTTATCGAAACACTTTCTTCCGAGATTTGCCCCCGCCTTGTGTTCAGTACTCGTCTCGGCAAAACGTATAAGTACTGAAAATACATTTTAATAATCTTTATTATAATTTATAACATAAACACAGTGAAGCAAGCTGAAAAAAAAACTGTTTTAATCACCCTTTCTCATATCTCACATATTCTCATATATAAATGTGTGGTATTCTTCAAAATTATTTCCTTTGATTATTAGGCTGTGAGCCATTTAGCGGTTAATTTTAACTTTTGGTTGAAATCTGACACTTGAGCGGTTATTTTGTGTCGAGTGGTTTAATTTAACTAAAACTGCGGCCCATTTCAAAATTTGACGAACGGAAAGTTATTTGGGTATATTTTGCACTGGAAATAATTTCAACTAAAGAATCAACATCAGAATTTTCATTGCAAGATTTTTTCCAGTGTCGGAAAATAACCATGGATCTGTCAAAAATAACCATGCTCTCGAGCAGGGTTACTTTTGACAACATCAAATTAACCGCTCGAGTGTCAGATTTTAACCAAAAGTTAAAATTAACCGCGAAATGGTTCACAGCCTTAAAAAAAACGTTTGTCCATAAACTAGTATAATCTACAGAGTGAAACAGTACAAAGATCGGTTAGGTCATCTCTGAGGAAACGAAAAGAGTTCCACTATTGCAGATGTTTATGATAACGGAATCCAGGGAAAAATTTATGTCATTTGACAATGTATTGAAACTCTCTGTTGGAGTATTTACTGTGACAGAAAGTAAAAGAGACTACAGAGAAGAAATTTTTATTAAAGATTTGATTTTTTTGCAAGATTTTTTTCAGTGTCGGAAAGTAACTATTGAACTGTCAAAAATAGTGAAGCTTCCGACTGTCAAATTTAAACTAAAAGTTAAAATAATTCGCGAGATGGTCCACACCCTGAGTAAAGTATTCCTAGGCTGTGACCCATTTCACAGTTAATTTTAACTTTTGGTTAAAATCTGACACTCGGGCGGTTAACTTGATGTTGTCAAGAATAACCCTGCTCGAGAGCATGGTTATTTTTGACAGATCGATGATTATTTTCCAACACTGAAAAAAATCTTGCAATGAAAATTCTAACATTAATTCTTTTGTTGAAATTAGTTCCAGTGGAAAATATACTCAAATAATTTTATGTCCGTCAAATTTTGAAATGGGCCGCAGTTTTAGTTAAACTTAACTACTCGACACAAAATAACCACTCAAGTGTCAGATTTCAACCAAAAGTTAAAATTAACCGCGAAATGGTTCACAGCCTTAGTCTACAGTTTGTTGTTGATTTCTCGTTCAATCTCATTGACAGCGACATTACATCTTTATGAATGTGCCAGTGTAAGTGTCAGGTGACTCGCGCTATTTTATTATACCTCAGCTAGAGGAATGAACAATGCTGACTCACTAACTGATTGGCTGACTGTTTCAATTTTTTCATACATCTTTACCTCATGATATCAAAATACCCAATATTCATAGTATGATTGTTGGGAAGATAAGGAGGATTCTCCTTACATAGAGAATGACACAATTTGACCAGCACTATTTTGACACTGCCAGATTCTAGTCAGGCTCCTGTCGGCTGCCAGTATTCCTCACAAGCTGGATCATCCCGATTGGTATGCACACTATTAGGTTTTGCACGAACATGACATAACCACACAAAATGAGCTGGATGAACATTGTTTGACAGTTATCTGTGGCTATATAAACAAACCATTTATTCTGTATCGTTTCATTCTGTTCCATTAGGTTTTCTACCGTCACTGCTAACCTCAATCAGATGAACACATTCAGACAGTTCTGCTCAGCAGTACTGTTTGTAAACAGAGACTTTTTTGATTGTTGACAAAATGGATGAGACCATTTCGGTACTAACATGTGATTAGGGCATATCGTGCGATATGCCCTTTTGAAAGTTACGAAAAATAATGCTCATTACTCAAGTTTTAAACATGAAATTCAAGCATATTGCGCACAATTTCGTAGATTGGGGTTCTATCCACGAGATTATATCGATTATTGTGTAAATGAAGGTTGTAGAGCCGAGCAAAGAGCGTCGCCTAAATAGAGTTTAAAAGCATTTGTTCACGATTGGATACGGTTTGTTTTTGAGATTTATTGAATAAAAGTGACTAGTTGCAAAATGTAAAGATGATTGTTTAAGATGTGTCCTTCGATTTTTGTTTAAGCTTGTTTGTAAACAGTACCACTGAACTGTCAGCGATGGATACTTGTTAATTTGTGACGTCACGATGAAAAATCTAATGCAAGATCTAATAAGGTCTTTACCACCACTGCTAACCTCAATCGGATGAACACATTTTGATAATTCAGCAGTACTGTTTGTTGAGTAGCCACTTTTGTTGAATAAATCTTTAAAACAAACCGAATGGAATCTTCAACAAATGTTTTTAAACTCTATTCAGACGAAACGGACCGTGAACGGTTTCATCCTTCTGTCAACAGAGAAACAAAAAAAAAAACTCTATTTACAAACAGTACTAGATTTTTTATCGTGACGTAACAAATGAACAAGAATTCATCCTCGATAGTTCAGCGGTGCTGTTTACAAACAAGCTCAAACAAAATCGAGCAACATATTTCAAACAATCATCTTCACATTTCACAATTAGTCACTTTTATTAATTGAATCCCTGAAACTAACCGTATCGAATCGTAAACAAATGTTTTGAAACTCTGTTTAGGCGACATGAACCGTGAATGGTCCCATCCGACAACCAAAAAAAGTCTGTTTACAAATAGTACCGCTGAACTCTCAAAATGTGTTTATCCGATTGAGGTTAGCACTGACGATAATAATCCCAAACAATCTTAATAATTAGGTTTCACGGGATGACATCACAAATGAAGTTGCGATGAGTAAAGTTCATGATTGACAGCTGTTTGTTTTCATCTCCATTAACACGTACTTAAATTAGAATGATATTAAACAAACCACTGTAAGCTGGCAAAAGTCGGTCATTCATCGAATTTTGTGAGGTTATATCATGTTCGTGTGAAACCTATCACATTTTATTGAAAATTCTTTCTGTTTATGCGTGTGTTAGTGTAAAAGTCTAACAACGTACATTTTTTTACTTATTTAATTATTAATAATTTTTTTTAATCGATTACTCGATTAATTATTCGATTATTAGTATTGGATTTTTCGAATTATTCATTTAGTCAAATAGACGAATTTTAGTTTCGAACTAATAGACTAAACTTCAGTCGATTATCTGGTAGATTAAAAAAAGATTATCCCAAGCCAGTGGCTGGGTTTTTGATGATTTCATGGGAAGATTGCAACACATTACAATGAAATTTCAGTATAAACTAGTCAATCATAAGTAAAGTTCTTTTCATATATTGTGACCTGTTATTCTCTGGTCACAATATAGTTCCTTTGGTCACTGAGTCCAGCTTGTATATATTTTTCAAATATTGTATATTTTTGTTTACTTCATTGTCAGTAAATGTCTGAGTAGAATTTAAACGTCAATCGCGTTCATACTCCGTGTTTACATGTTTGAGTCACGTTTAAGTTCTGTTCAATAGCAAAGGTTGGTGTCAAACGTAGGGTTTTGTTGATTTATTTATTTATTTCCATTTATTTATTTATTAGTGATTTATATTATTTATTTATTCTATTTATTATTTATTTATTTACATTTATTTATTGTTTATTTATATATTTACAATCATTTATTTACACTATTTATTTATTTATATTATTCATTTATTTACATTCGTAAGTTCATATACAAATTTATTTAATAAATTATGATTATTTCGGCAAAAGGAAACAAAATAGCAAATACACTTATAAAAGTACTAAAATTCAAATACACAGTTCATGACACCAACCATAATAAAACGATAAAATATTGTAACCGTCATCTGTCTGCACACTGTCATCGTCGTCATCATCGTCATCATCGCAACATAATATGCGGGGTGGCATGCTTTGGGGGTGGCGGTGGGTATGAGATGGAAATGGACAGCAAGCCGATAAAACCGCGGGAAAACCCTTAAGCAGGGGCTTATATTATTCTGATCCGGAGGAGTGAAGGTCGCAGCCGAGAGTCACACGCCAAAAGTGACAACGCGTTTCAGTTCGAAAAGTTTAAACTTGATCCAAAGGGATCACAATCCGTTTCGTGATAGAAATATTTTTCTAAGTGGATCCAAAGGGATCAGTATTTCGTGCCGAAGGTGCCCCACGAACATTTGATACGGGAAAAGTGCGACAGACAAAGTTGACCGGTTGAATTTGTTTGCCTTTAACCCGACGTGTGTGGCTTTGCGGTGAAACGAAAAATAGTGCGCGCAGTATCACTCTCCGGAACATAGGCCTTCGCTACAAACAGGCCGAGTTGCTGATTTCTTTGGAATTGCTGTCCCATCGCCCCGAAGTCAGTGCCGTCCCGCTCGTCGTCGCCAGGAACCATCAAGTCGACCAACGATCATCACGGCCGCAACGGAGTGTTGAGAAGAAGTTATCGACGAATAAACTTGCGCAAGTAGTAAAAAGTTTAATATTCAATTGTTTTTTTTTTTATTACAAAATATAGTGCCTAAGATTAAAATTGTGCGGTCTTTTTATATGCAAGCTGTGTCGTCCATTTTGTTTTTGTATGTAACTTGTTTCCGCCGCAAACGATTCACTCAGTGACCACAGGTGGGAAGAAAAGTCCGCCCAAAAATAGTGATGTGAAGATTCTCCAGGAGACCAACAAGGTAAACGACCCTGAACTGGTGGTCCGGTGCTGAAAAGCAGCCACCAGTAGTGTGTATGTACAAAACGACACGTAACAATATGAAAAAAGCAGTAGCGTCCGGTACACTTTCAATATGGCTAGTTCGAAAGTTCAGTTGCTTGTAGATTTCAATTTGTACGAAGAATCTCTGCTAGTAGTTACTCGACTTAAATAAAGACGAATACAACAATAAAATCTAATTTCATTGAGATATAATTGAATATCACATCGGGTTTATTATTCGCATCAACAAAACTCATTGATATTTCTTTTATAATGTAGACAAATCTCAATAAATTTTAATGCTATTTCAAATAAACAATATTAAAAAATCTGTTTTAAGTCATCCAATGGTGAAATAATGCCTTTCTTACATTATTCATTTTATCCTACATATAACAGCAGAAATTTCCCTCAATGCTACAACCTAAAAAAGTTTAGAAATGAACTTCGAAGATTTCTGTTGCACATCTCGATTTAAGTTAGTGAAAATCTATTCAATCATATGTGAGAAAGTAAAGTGAGCTCTATTTCATCACATTTGAATGCTATTGTCGGTACTTCCGGAACCGAAAGCTGGATATCGGCATAGTGACATTCGGTTCATTCAACCGTACACAAAGATGACCTATAAATTTTTTTACGATTATCCATGACGATTCGAATTTTGGAAATAAAATGTATCGGTAGTTGGACTTGAATAAAATTCAGCAAATCATTTATGAGACTATCAATCGTTTATTTGCCTACAGACTCTCGTGGTCTGCAAAATGGAGAAAATCACTTGCCAATATAAAGAGGTAGCTTATGAACAAAGTATTCTTGAAATTGACATTTTTATACTGAATTCCCTACCTTTGGAACTAGCTGTTTGATCCGAATGCAAATTGGAATATTTTTATAGAATCTTAAGGCCTTCCATCTCCGAGAAAAGTGAGTGACATTATTTTCACATTTTGGTGCATATCACCCTGTAATTCCGGAACCGGCAGTTTCTATATGAGAAAGGCAAAACAATATATCTTATTATCATTTCATTTTAAATGTATGTGATTGTTCCAATGAATGCAATTAGATTCATCTTCCATGAATCAAAGTGAAAGGAAACAAGAATGGTTTATTCGTGTTCGTTCGAAAGTATCCGTTCATCGTGTGGTCGATACGGATGTAAACAAGAATGAGGGTGATTATCTTTTCAGATATCTGATATTAATACAATGCAGTGCTAATAATAATTATGGCTAATCAACATATACAATTCGTGTCTGGGTGTTACGGTATCACAGTAATCACAATAATTCTGGCTTATTCAATCCTACGAGTCGGATTATCTTCCATTTGCGTAACAGTATATTTTGAGTCATTGTATAATCATATTGAAACCGATGAAAACTAGCAATAAAGATTTCAAAAGGCATAATTCAATCCCTTGGAGTCAATTCAAACATTCATCGCTGGGAATTTCATTGCTCCGATACGACCATTTCTGATTACCAGTATCTGTAAAAATGATGATAAAAATGATTGTTGACTGAACGCAATACTTTCGCTCTCATTTACATTGAACGTTTGATATTACGCCCTCGCTCATTGCCCAATTCCCCAACCATTTATAAGTGCTATTTGTGGGACCTCTTGCCAGTTATCTCAACGATAAGACCGTTCCTTTGCAGTGATCTAGATTGATGGGAAAATTACTCAATTCACCGCGTTTATCAGCCATCCTAATACACTCTAATATGCTTATGGCTGTATTGAAGATTTTACTTAACAAAAACGCATACAGAACAGTTTTTTTTTTCGTTGGAGAGATACCAAACCAAGGTCAGCATGTAATACCGTATTAGTGAACCTACTCGTTCGGCGAATTTGGCGGTAGTCATAATTAACGGGTTCATTATCATAACGATATTTATACTGTTCTCCGGTGCTTTCCTTCTTCTATTGCATAGTGATGAGATAATAATAAATTCCAATGCGGCGATCTGAACTCTCCGTGTTCTGTTTCCAACGACTTAGGAATCTGCGCTTTATCTTGCGTCTCGCAGCCGTAGCCCGATTTAGATTCATTCAATAAAGAAACGGTTTATCTAATTTCCGGATTGAATTATCTCGCACTGACTGATGTAGCGCTGTTCTGATGCAGCATATAGCGAGTAGTTGCACAAAGCGATCAAAGCCCGCACTGTGCTGCAACTTGGCGGGAACGATATGTCACGTCTGTGTTTTCAACGGTTCCATATTTTAGTAAGTGCACCTTATTTGCTACCAGACAGTAATCCATCTTTGACGGTTATGGTATCTGAATTGAACCAATGAGATCATTTTGGTCGCAGGACTCATTTGTGTATTGCCAATATTTGGTGTAAGTTCGAAAACAAATCGATAATCGCCTACTTCGGATTAGTCGTGTACCTATTCTGTGACACGCTCCGCAATAAATCAGTATTTCGAAGCCGCAACTTTCGAGCGAAAATGCAATCATGCGTTTCGTTTTAAACTATATGGTGAGTTGCATGCCAAACAATACCAGCGGCAGAAGTAGTTAGCGTTATAGTCATTTATAAAGAGCAACGCACTCGCGCTAAGTGAGTACAGCAATTGCGTTATGTTCGGAAAGAAGCAAAGAAAAAATCGACCTTGACGATGGTCATCGCAAGGCAGACAGCAGGCATATCGAAAACAACAACTTATATCTGCTTATACATATGTTTCCGGACGATCCCCTCGTAGAGCAGGTTGTACTTGTACTTAATATCATGGAGTTACCGTTGTTTTTTTGTAGATGTGGATAGAATATAAACCAACAACTGGTTTATACGGTTTTCGATGAGAGTGCGGTATGTTTAAGCGTTTGTCGTGAATAATAGTCAAAATACTACACAATCAGCTAAATTCTTGTGTGAATAACCGATTCTCAGTGACGAAACCAACAAAAGAGTTTCGAGGATCGTTTAGTTTTGGTCCAATACAGAACCTGGGTTTTGAACATTTGATTTAATTTATACGATTGCTTTATACTGTAAAATTCTTAGATTTGGTTTTGGTATCAGTTTAGAGTCACTAAACCCAACAATTACACCTTAACCTTGACCAGTGCCCTCCGACAAAAAAAATTGAAAGTCTCTTTGTTAGAATCGGAACGTTTGAAAGTCAGTCACTTGAAACCAGTCACAAGTCACTAGTTTTGAGCGAATATTTTGTCGCTACATTATTGAAGTCAATTCGGTAGAAGACGACTCATGTTTCAAGCATGAGCTAGAGTTACCACAACCAGTGCAGTAAGACAAAGCAAATGATCAAACGACTAAGTAAAAAATATTAAGGAAAGTTTCCCTACTGAACGGAGTTTCTCGTACCTTCGATTCGTATCAGGTGAATTCAATTTTGAACGGAGCACTGTTGAGAAAATAGTGAAAACAAATTGTCCAACTTGTTTTAAACAAATTGGACAAAAAATTATAAAAATTTTGCAAATTTTTTCGCAGTTTTTGTAAAAATCATTAAAAAACAAAAACGGCGTTCCATAGACCACATTAAAAAACTACTGAAAAGGCGAGCGGGTAATGACACAGACATTACTAAAGAACATGAATGTGAATAAACTGGCATGCAACTTACATATTTCCAAATATCAATAATCGTCCATATTAGTTGATAGATTGTTTGAATTTGTTTAAACTTTTACTGATTTTAACGATGTATCTATACTAAAGTATTAGTTATCAATCAAATGAAAGTAAAATACATTTTTTGTAGATTTACATACTCAGTATAGGTAAACTTTTCAGATTTTTTGAGAATATTTTATTGATATTCAGGAACAGGAACCGAACTAAAGAACTAAATTCGGAACCTGGCTCTGAATGCAGTTGTGAATTTCCTTTTCAGAATTCAGAAAAAATCATTTTCAGAATTCCATTCTAGAACTGAATTTCGAGCTTGAACCCTGAATCTGTACTGTCAAGTTCAACATAAACTGCTGAGAAAAACTCATCACGCTTATTTGACATTTCCGCACTCGGACGGAAAAGTCAAACAAGCGTGATGAGTTTTTCTCAGCAGTTTATGTTGAACTGCTGTCACCTCCGAACGGTTCATCATAAACTGCTGAGCAGACGTAAAGTTAATGCTATTTACAACACAGACGTTGCACCGAATTTTTGAGTTATTTATGATTATATTGTTGTGTTTAGTACAACTCGAGATATTCAGGATTGAGTTTAACCCATTCTTCCAAAGGGTCAATTTTGAAATGGCGCCCCATAGTAAAGTAAGACGTATTCACGTCAAAACATATGATGTTGTTCGTTCCAGAACCAATTCCAGAGGCTTACAATGCACACCGTTTACCTCTGCGAAATTAACATACATAGTAGCACCATAAAAATTAAAGAATAATCCACATTCGAAAATGAAGAAAAAACACCCGTTTACAAAATAAATACTAGAGATGGGCGATCCGTTCGCGAACGATTCAAAACAACTAGTTCTTCTAGAAGAATGAGTAAGCAAGAGTTTTTTGTTAAATTATGACAGTTATCTATTCTTTTCAATGGAAATTGAAGTCATCGAGTACTTTGAGACAGTGCCCACAGTAACTGAGTTTTTGGAACAATCGCAGATTTCAAGAATGTGGCAAAAGTTTGATACATGGTTTGATACATCTTTAAAAAAGTACACAAAAGAGAATGTTTATTGGTACAAATACATGGCAAATAGCACTCACTATTATTGAATTTGTTCACTAAAAAATATAATAGAGTAACATTCAAAATTTCAGAAAAAAAGAAGAACGGTAAAAAAACTCCTGACGTATGTTCTAATTCCCAAGATCTTTTCATTCATTTTTTTTGTTTGAAATAAACTTAACAAAAGTATATGACGTTCAATGCCTTTGTAAAATCACACCTCGTTCCTGTAAAATTCTAGTCGTACGTGTAAATTTTAACTCTCGTGTAAAACTACACACTTAAAAAAAATATATCTTATTAAATGCATATAAATGAAGCGTCATTTGACAAATTAGGTCTTTATAAATTACATCGTATGAGGGATTAAATCACCTGTAAAATTCATTTTTTTGGAGTGTGCGCAAAACATCGAATTCCTTTAATGTTCATTAGATTTGACGTAATTTTACATGGATTTTTCTATGTATCATAAAATTCAACAGAATGTAACTAATCATTTTTAATATTACTAAAATAACTTGAATCTCTATCTAAGCATTTCACGCTGACGCTTAAAAAGAAATGTTTCAGTACTTAAAGATATATCAAATTGCATGAAACAAGAGTTAAATCAACTGTAAAAATGTGTCATTCGCTACGCTGCCATATGCAGGCTGTCGGCCAGCAGAAGTGTAAACGGGGCATAAACAAGTTTTGCTGTCATGGCTTGATTCGCGAACATACAAACCGATAATCTCACTTTTGAACAACGATTTATCAACACAGGCTGTTGGTCGACGTGTTGAGGGATTAGCTTGTCATTATCAAGCACAGTATACCCATCATAATGTTACATATTGGATAGGAAAATGCGTTAAGAAATTTCTAGGACGATATTTTATTTTTGACCGCATACTTGCAGCGTATAAAGACATGCAAAGCCTTTTCTGGTCAGAATTCTCAGAACGTAATCAAGCAAATGTGTCAAAAGCGTTCATTGTTTGTTCCGTAAGTTCAATAAATCGTTTATCACCGGATCTGTATTGAATCAATATTGAAAGTTTTTAATGCAGTTTCGTTGAATTGATCAACACCAGGGCTAACAAAATGAAACACCGCCAGAAGATTAGAAGGCTACAAAATTAGACAATATTTGTTTGTTTTGCGATCAGTATAGGGAAAGAAGACTTATGCTTATCTTGAATAGAACAAAACTAAAAACGCGTAAACAGACAAATTTGATGAAGAATTCCGATTTCATTAGAGTGGGGAATTTCGGAACATAGGATATTCCGAAGTATTAGTCCTATCTGTTCATATCTGACATCAATCTACACACTTAAATTGGTTTACCGATCTCGTCTGTTAAACACTTGGTAAGCGATTTTTTCAATTGAACTCCATCTGTGGAGAAATGTTTATTTGTGCTGATACATCATTAGAATGGGAATATCCGGTAGTTCAGCTGTTTAAAATTCATCAAAAGAACAAAGTACCGAACGAAGTATATTGTGTAAACACTTAAATTGGGTTTCCGATCTCAGCAGATTAAATAAAGTCTCGGTCGGTGATTATTTCAGTAAAAATAACTTTCCATTATAGTGGCACCTTACACATGTTCATTTTTGCTGATATATCAGTAAAATGGAAATGTTCGTTAGTTCGGCTGTTCGAAACTCGTCAAAAGAGGCAAAAATTACCGAATGATGTTCAGTGTGAATTTTGTTTATCACTCTAAAAAAAAGTTGAATTTTACAGGTGACTTAATCCCTCATACGATGTAATTCATAAAGACCTAATTTGTCAAATGACGGAAAATTTTATTTTTAATGACTTAATGTTAGATGAGCTTGAATTTTACTTGTTTCGACTGTAACTTGCGTTCTACTAGCAGGTGCGACTATATGAATTCAAATGCACCTTTTACCGGCCAAGCAGATGCATACTTCTGTGGCTCAGTCGATTATCAGACGAACTTGCGATCCAATGATTCTCGGTTCACGTCCGTGCGGTGGGTTGCTCTTTTTTTATTTCAATGAATTTCATGTCATGGAGTTTTAGACACAATATTAAATGTTCTTCCACGTAAATTTGCGTGAACTGCGACGCTCCATTTATGTGCATCTAATAAGATGTAAAAATTTTTAAGTATGCACTAAAAAAATTGACATTAAATTTGATTCTGTGATTCATGGGCAGCTTAACTTCAGAGTTCAGGATATGAATTTTAGATCTGGTATCTGAAACTAAATGTTAGATCTAATCTCCGAACTTAAATTTTGGAACTGATCTCTGAACTAGAGTATTTTCTAATTTTGGATCTGAGTTCGGGATAAAAATTTTAGATCTAAACTTCAAATTTCCAGTGTTCATGCTCAGAATTCTGTACCTAGATTTTAAAACTGAATTCAATTACTTAATTCAGGCTTGGAATTCATGTTTAAAGTTCTGTCCATGTAGAATCCGAAATCACTTATTGTGTTGCAGCGTCGTAGTGGGACATATAACCACAAGCTGAACCAGAAAGTGTTGAGAACTATCGGAGCAAACCCTGGACTATCAGATAATGAAATCGCACAAAAATACGCTGCTGCTCGTAGTACCGTTTGAAGAATTCGTTTTCGAATAGGACATCGTTCTTATCGAGACAGCAAGCAACCAAAGAGAACGTTGAAGCAAAGTTTCGTCACCAAAACTCGAGCTCAGAAATGGTACCATCAGGTGACGAAATACCAAGGATGCCTCATCGACGATGAAACCTACATCAAAATGGGGTTTGGACAGTCTCTTGGCCAAAAAGGCGGGTGGGTAATATCAGAGACATAACTAGATGTCGTGAATACGAAACCAACTGACATGTTCCTTAACACTTCCGAATTACAATTAGTTGATATTGAAATTATGAAATTGCATGTAGAATTTGAAACGATGCACCTAAACTAAAGTACAGATTAGTTACATTTAACATTCTGAAACACAAATATTATGAAATAACCAGTATAGTTCTTTATAATAAAATAATGGTGGCTCTGAAAAGAACCTTTTATGAAAGCGTTTGTGATAGAGAGTGATGAGTTGAATTCGAATTCCGATGGATGCCGCTGACTTTCGTCATCTAATTTCAGGCTGAACTGTTGTCCGTGGGTGCGATACTGATATGGTTGGTGTAGGTGTAGCGTTTACAACCGATTATAATCTTCCAATAAAGAAAACATCAATTCGCTGGGTTGATCAATGATACAACAGGCCTAATTTATTGAACGAAACTATCAATATGCTATAGGGATTCGTTTCTAGCATTCAGAAGGGTCAATTTGTTTAAGTTAGCTTTTATAAACAATTTGCCAAACAAACTGATGATTTAGCTAGGGATATGGGAGTAAAGAAAAAAAATTGTTCACGACGAATAAGACGATGAACTTGAAGCTGTACAATGAATTAAAGCCCATAAAATTCCCGTGAAGTTTTGGCTAGATTTGGCGAGTTGCCACTACAACCGGGAAGTCATCCAATTGTACTGCGATACTAATCATCGATAAAAACGTAAATCCACCCAACTGTCCACAGTTCAAGCTCATCGAGAGATTTTGAGCAGTAATGAAGCGAAAGCTCAAGAAAAGGTGTAAAACGGCTCGAGACGCGACTCAGATGACGAAGATGGGCAAAAAATGTGTGAAGGAAGGTTTTTTGCAATGACTGAGCGGGAATATATATTGGAGAAGCCAAGTGAAAGAAAAACTAACAGAAAAGATGAATTTTTGGAAAAAGATACGCTCAGAGACAGGACTCGACAGGACAGGAAAAAGATACGCTCAGAGACAGGACGATGTCCAGCCAGCGACTGGCACCATTAAAGAAGGTGACAAGCGATTATAAATACACTCTCCTACTCAATGCTTGATCGGAGAAATAGGTATAAAGCGAGAGGACTAGTGTTTGATGGATAGAGAAGATGTTTGGATATAAGGTGTCGGTCGGGTGACGGCCAGGATGTAGACCATGTTCGATGTACGTTGCTAACCATGTCTGTGAGTTTTAGTGTGGCTAAAGAAAGATCAGAGTGGCGAAATGGTAGCGCGTATGCACGGAATGCATAAGAACACAGGTTCGAGTCCTGTCTCTGAGCGTATCTTTTTCCAAAAATTCATCTTTTCTGTTAGTTTTTCTTCCACTTGGCTTCTCCAATATATATTCCCGCTCAGTCATTGCAAAAAACTGAACTTAGTCATGGCGGCTTTACGTCAAACTAAAATTAATAAATCGTGTGAAGGAAGTTGACTCCGGAGGTCTGCAGCGTTTGATGGGAGAAATCAAGAAAAAAGTGCAAAAGTGACGATAAATGATTCGTATTGATATTCATTCCTTTTTTGATGTATTACCTTTATTTGTATGTCAATTCTTCGCCGACATTCAGATGTTTTTATTATTCCGGATGCTAAATGGGCATAGCTTTACAATTCAGTTGCTGAAATAAATTCGGAACCTGGATTCTGCAAATTAGTTCAGTTCCAGAATTCTAAATTTGAATTCTTGATTTCGATTCCCAGCCTGAATTTTTCAACTGAATTCTGAGTCTTGTTCATGAGTGTACCGAATTCAGGTTCTGGTGAAGATGTCTTTTTCGATCGGGTTAACAAGCGGGAGAGCAAAGCATAATAAACATCTGTACTCCAATTTAAATGTATGAAAATAAAATTTTATTATTCAACAAATAAATTCAATACTTTTCTGGTGTCTATCGAAGTGTTGATTCTTTTTTTTATACAAGCGAGCGGTTTATCTCAAAAGACAATACCGTTTTAGATGACGCGTGAGCGAAATTCCTGCTCAAACAGCCATATAACAATATTCAAGTGGGTTTTGCTATCAATATTATTAGTGAAAATGAAGGTAATTCCATCAATAACGATAAGAGTGATAAGTTGCTTATAGTAGCATGCTCGAATAAGTTTTTACACCAGAAAGTGCAGAAAGAAATTTCTTTAAAATTGATTATGCTAAATCGCTCTAATTCGAAATTAAAATCTCGAGCAAATTATAAAATTAGGTACAGAGTTTGAAGCGTCTAAACAGTGAAATTAAACGAAATAAGAATTTTAAATGCGTTTGAACAGTTTCAAAAGTTATTTACATATAAAAAATAATTTAGTTAAGGAAATATAGAACTAATGCAACAAAGACTTTTTCTAAATCAATCCCATTTCATATTTTACACCAATGGATTTAATTACAGAATAACTTTCTTAGAGATAAAATCTGATTTTAAAAACAATTGTTAAATGTGTTCAATTGAGTCCAAAATTTGAAATACATGAGCAAATAGGACCATTTTAAAGGAAGCAACTGTTGAAATGAAAAAAAAAGTTTAACAGTGTAAAATTGAAGGCTCGGAGTGTTAAATAATGATAAAACAGGGGAGCCAAATTCTAAACTGACATTAGCAAAATTGAACAATTTACCAAAAGCTGAAAGATACCAAAAAGAAAATGTTCCAAAATTTGTTCAGTTTGTATAAAACCTGTTCGAAAGCGTAGTAAATACTGGAACATCGATCTTACAATCATTTCATGACATTGACTGAATACACCTGATTAGATAAATAATGCTGCACGTCGGTACAACTAGTGATATCGCCGGAACGATACGTATTTAAGTAGCTTTAAGTAGAATGTGTAGCACAATCCTATCCCATTCATAGCTTCTACTCACCGTACGTCTACCGTCCGTCTGAGCCAACAAATCCCGTAGATAAAATGACTAATGATGAGATACTACTCTATCCCTTCCGTTATTATCTAGTCCACGAAGTCCATTCACTTTTGTCACACATCAAAAATTTAATCACCAAGATCACCGAATCGAATCGTGGGGCGGTCTCACTAGAACCATATCCCGATGCGTACTGCCACCGGTGCCGGATTGTTGAAAGAGTTTTGTGCGTCTTGAATGCCAATTGCTACCAATCAACTGATAAACACCGCGCAATCCGACCGTCGATTGGTTCGTGGTATTATCAAAATCCACTTTTTCATAAGTCATCACAACAATACCGTTTTGTGTCCACACATAAAGAATGGATTTATACTGCCGGCTTGCCAGGTCACCGATGATCGTTGGCATCCACCTACACAGTATCAACAATGGCGTGTGTGGTGCCGCACACAACGAAACCAAGAAAAGACTACAGACAGGGTTTGCGCGATAACAGCAATGGCCTGCTGTGCCTAGTAGACCTATTTCGTTAGATGAAAATCGTCATTCTACAGTTTATCACACAGGGGGTACACGATGGAAATACAACGAAATATAAAACGGAAAACAATGAAAATACTAATCTTTGACTAACGTATCTACTTTACATACGCCGTACTAGAAACAGAAACGGAGGCACGTAGTGTAGTGCGAGTTGAGTTTATCGCTCCAACTGACTGATGGTGTCCGTCCAAGTTTTCGCTGGTTGAGCGCTTATCGTTATCAAAATGAAGCCTAAATTATTTAATGAAGTAAGTACACTCACAAAAAAAAATAACGACGGAAAGTTTAATTAGATCGTTACGAAAGTTATATCAAGTTTAAGAGCGTTTATGGTTGGTTTTTCCAGACAAAAAAAGATTTCAATTTTCAAGAAAGGCTTGTCATACAATACAAATTCAATTCGCGTATTAGAATTTGGTAAACACTAAGAATTAATTTCTTTGCTCGGTAATATTTTTGACGAGATATTTCGGTCATTTCTATAGATTGCTATAGAAATGACCGATATTTCGGTACATGAGTTATATTTTACAATAATTATGCAATTTTTTATCGGACGATCAGTTTGACGTAAATTTTCGTTACAGAATTTTGTAAATAGATATACAATTCATACGGTAAATCTGAATAGCCGCCGAGTACGGTAAAAACCATACCATAGACTAACAGACATGACAGTATGAGTAAATTCTTATAAAAATAATTTTTCGTGATGCACTAGTTCCACCTATATTGTACTGCGCGAACTATTTACTATCTGTATACCCCTTGTGTTATGTAAAAGTTTTTTTACTAGTTGGTTTCCCCTCGTTTGTCAACACCGATCAGCTGCTTGCAGGGATGCCTGATTTCATCAAAATATTTGAAAATGAATCGTCACAATAAATTATTGGATTACGTTGATAATATATTTAACTTGGATGTTGGAAGGTAACAATTTATTTTTCTCAACGTATCTCATCTAGATTATTTTTTATTGTGTTGGTAATTTTCACCCGAAATTAAGCGGCGGCAGACCAGAAGCAAGTAAATATTGTAACAAAACGGGTTCGATTTTGTCTTGCGTTGGAGGATGAGAAATAGGCACAATTATATATATAGTTTTGGCAATATGTATTAAATCTGTATCCTGCATGAAATTCGCATGGACGCATACAAATCAATACATTACAGGTAATTCTGTATGAATGGCAACTCTGTTGGTAAATGAAAAAAATAAACACAGTCTAGATGACAGACAGGATGTTTTTGATAGGGTAACGTGGCGCCATCATGACACATGTGAGTACTGTCCCAAATAAAGGAATATTCGAAATGATTGAAGAATCTAATTTGAGTGTCCTGTCTGTTAGTCTGTGCTCTTAGTTTAATTAAACAATTGATCAGATCCAAAGTAACAATTCCAATGCTTTTAGGTTTAAATTTTATTATATAAGAACAAATTCAGTTGCTGCATGCTTTATATGGGAAATCTATTATATAACTGAAACTGCAAAAACATAGCCCCAGTAAACTGTTTCTGGGTTATTTATTCGAACAGCTCTAATGTCAAATTTAAAACTTGTATACACTGTCATTCTATTCCCACTCAGCAAATGATTATATTCTGATGGTCGTTGAGCGTTTGTTGAACGGCATACTGCACGAAATAATCGTTCAGTTTGCAGGTTTGTTTTTTTCTACTCCTACAAGAATAGTGTGGAAATTTGGTCTTATCTTCATATAGAAAGAAAAATTGTTGTTATTCTACATATCCTAGAAATATTATACAGGTATGTAGTATCATTGAAAAACAGTAAATGAAAACTTTCAAAATTCTCCAGTGAAACTAATTCATGGCCTCCAACTCCTCATATTGAAAATGGCTCAACAATGGACCACTGTCTGCCAGATTTGTTGAACGGAAAAAAATGTCGCTCGCAAACGAAGATCACGTGTTGGCCTCTCGTTGAACGATTAATTGGACCAACGATACAACGTGTTGGACCATCGAAAGACCACCGTTGAACGTTTTTTTCTAAAAGGGTTTTTTTTTTCTCCATATTTCAGCTGATTTTCAAAGAAGGGCGAATCTTACAAAAGTAAACAAATCGAGATCCTTTCTCCTACGCATAAATGCTTTAAAATTCTACAATTTTGCCTAGAAAATTTAATTTTAAGTATGAAAGGCGAAACTGCCATTCCATTTGTTATCGTAAGTTTTGACCTCCGTGTACCATGCCACCAAACGAGGCTATACTTCAATTACTAGACAGGAAGGGCGAAACCACAGATAACAGATATACAGGCTCAATAATTTTTTTTTTCAAAATCCTGTGTATATCTCAAATTTCTATTCGCCGCGATCTTTCAAAACGTTCCATTACGTTACGGAACGATAACAAAATCCTCCTGCCTATCATAGAAATATTCCAACTACAAAAATGTTTACACTTATCACACGATTTTCCTAAGTGTTAAAGGCAACTTTATTTCCACACGAGGATTTAGTCGGAATAAAACGAAAATAAACTTGCCATTTTAACCGCGAAGCGAATGTTGCGCACTAAATTGTGGCTTATGTGTACGAGGTCTGTTCAAGAAGTTCCCGGAATTTTTTAATTACGCGCGTCTGGAGAGTCCGGTGGTCAATTTTTTTTATTGTGTTGGTCCCTAATGTATGGTGAAATTTTCAGCTGTATTCATTGTTTACATTCTGTCTTGTAGCGGCTGGTGTAGACGTGTTTTTTTGAGCTCGGCGATTTTTGAATTGAAGAGTCAAAGAATTTGTATTAAATTTTGCGTGAAAAATGAAATAAAGTGTAACCAAGTGTGCGAAATGTTACAGAGAGCCTACGGTGAGTCTGCTATGAAAAAAAACAAGTGTTTACGAGTGGTATAAGCGTTTCCAAGATGGCCGCGAAGACGTTGAAGACGACGAACGCTCCGGTCGACCCAGCACATCAATAATCGATGAAAATGTGGGAAAAGTGGAAAAAATGATTATGGATGATCGCCGAATCACTATTACAGAAGTTGCTGATGAAGTTGGCATATCAGTTGGCTCATGCCATCATATTTTTTCAAATGTTTTGGGCATGAAACGAGTGGCAGCAAAATTCGTTCCAAAACTGCTGAATTCATCGTTGCTTATTCGTGATTTTTTGGCTAAAAACAAGACTTTAATCATGCCCCAACCTCCTTATTCACCAGATATCGCTCCGTGTGATATTTTCCTGTTCCCAAAGTTAAAGAAACCCATGAAAGGACAGCGTTTTTCATCGATTGAAGAGATAAAGGCAGAATCGCTGAGAGTGCTACAGAGCATTACAAAAAGTGACTATCAGGGGTGTTTCGAAGACTGAAAAAAACGCTGGCATAAGTGTATTATATCTAGGGGGGATTACTTTGAAGGGGACCATATAGATGTAGACGAATAAATAAATATTTTTTTTCGAGAATTCCGGGTACTTTTTGAACAGACCTCGTAATTGGCACTCAAATCGTGTTGGCACCTCGTATCGATCGTGATGACATCTGCAAGCGTTCGCCACGTTGAATGGGTGAATTTTGTGAGTCTGTATAACTGTTTTATTTGGCGAAACTATTTCATTTTCGTCGTTTTAGATGGTTCCCGAACTTTTCACTACTGGAAACAATAAATGAGAAGATTGAATTACACACAAATTTGTCCAAATCGCCAATTTCACGAAAAATTCACGAGGATGTAGCTTCATTATTCACACAGGAAGCATACACGCCGAGAAAAATATTGTGAATGTAACAGAATTTGGGTTTCACGCAACGATTTATTTTATTGAAATATTTACAAAAGACAATTTAGTTTTATATAGTAAATATTGTTACTTGAAACTACAAAACTAGATATTTGATTTTTCTCAGTGGATTAGTTCGTTTAAATAAATATTTTGATTTCTTGACAAACAATTTCATAGTACATTTAACTTGTGAAATCAGTTTTAAATGAACTAACTTTAGATAGAGATGATATTTTTAGGGCTTTGAATTTATCAACTTGGCAGTTGAAATAAATGATAAGATATTAACTTGATTTGTATTTCAACTCACGCTTTTGTTTATTAAAATCATGCATTTTGTTTTGTTTTTAAGAGTAAAAAAAATTCTTTCAATATAATTTGAACTATTGTTTTTGATAAATTTTTCTGCGATTTATGTTTTTTCTAGCAATACCATTTTCTCAAAATCCAAAGTTGGTCTCATCCAAATTGTTAACAGACAAACGAAAAAAATCTTTATTTACAAACAGTACTGCTGAACTGTCAAAATGTGTTCATTCGATTGAGTTTAGCTGTGACGGTAAAAAACCTAATTATGGAATGTGACACAATTTCTAATATTATTTATTACCAATACTTACGTTTGGATTGTTGAATAGCAACAAGGAATAGTAATAAGCAAACAAAATTTTCCTTATGAAACGCGTACAAATTTTTGTATTCATTCACGGGTGAAACAATTGCTCTGGTTTATAAGAAATACAACTGATAAGAATCATTTGATAAACTCTGTTGTATCATAACACAAACAATATTATAGATGAAATTAAACAAATTTTTCTTCAACATGTAGAGGTAAAGCAGAATTGAATCAACAAAGATATTGCAACTAATCAACTCTACTTTTGTTGATATGCAATAAATCGGTGATTTATTTTACCAATAAAATCAGCAGGAACAAATATTTTTTTTTGTTCGGCAAAACCAAATTTTTGATTTACATCAAACAGAGAACATTGTTGATGTTGAAGGGAGGAATTGGTTTGAAACAATCATATTCTAGCTTGAAATTACCATAAATGAGATTTTGAAATCTACTAATTGAATTTTTATTTTAAACTAGCTTCATTTCTCTGCGTGTAGTTCAACTGCTCAAAACTCGTCAAATCTTTTGAAAAAATACCCAACGAAGTTTAGTATGCAGATTGAAATTTTGCAGAACTTTCTTCGATTTCTTGACCAAAATAGGTATTAAAGCAGCCAGTGGAAAAGTGATCGTTAAACATTTAAATTTAGATTTCGTATCAGCGTGTAGAATGCGTTTTAAATTAATGATACCTCAAAAATATAAGGAACCAAAGCATGATTTTGCGGAAATAACACAGTTGAATAATGCTGAACCACTTTTTAACGCTTTACTGAGATTCTCGGTGAAAAAAGACGTTTCACTACTGCGGTACGCTCATCTACTTCGGTAAGTGAATCTTTTCATTCACATAATGTGAATCAAATGATTGTTCACAACTAGGAATTGTTAATTCACTTCGTGAGCCAGTTGTGGATCAGCTCGTGATTTTCTTAAAGTGGCATAAGCAAGTACAAGTTGCTGAAATTAATATTACTGCAGGGTGGTAGAAAAAGTATTGTCAGTATCGTCGTTGACAATGTAGTTTGATATTGCATATTTTGTTTAAATTTAAATTCACTTTGTTTTTAAGTCCTGTCAATGTGAAAAGTATACGAGTACATTTAACAATCACTTAATGATGCTAAGATAAAACCTGAAATCAAGAAGTGTGATATGGACGAGAATATTGATTATGTTAGTTGTACCTGAGAATAGCACCAAATCTTTATATACTTCTTTTTTTTAGTATTTTTCTCAAATTAAATATGTTGGATACTTTAGTTAATAAAGCCGCAAAATCTAATTACCCAAAAATAGGTTCTCTAGAAATATGTTATTGAATTGTCTCAACTGAACGTTTTCTTCAAAACAAGCATCAGAACAAAATGAATTCAGAGCTATATTTTTGACTGATATAACATTTTTCTAAGTGTTTTCAAATGATAAATAATCGCATGTTATAAGGGGAGAACCTTTCAGAATAAATAATTACAGAAATATTTTCCTTGACAGGACAGAACAGTTGTCTGGTCCTGTCCTAGGTTCCCCTCTCAGCAACCCGTTCAATTTTGTTGGTCTTCGAGCGCTTGTTGAACGACATATTGCACGAAATATTCGTTCAATTGGCTGGAACGGTTTGTTGTTGTTTTTTGTCTTGCAAAAATAGTGTGAAAATTAAGTGTTACCTTTACATAGAAAGAAAATTTGTTGTTATTCTACGTGAAGTAGAAGTATTGTGCAGGTATGTATTGTTAGTTTAAACAAATAAGTGGAAAAAACTTCAGAAATTCTGCAGTAAAACTAGTCCAACGGGGCTCCAACTCCTCATGCTAAAAATGGTTCAACAATGAATCTCTGTCTGCCGGGTTTGTTGAACGACAAAATGGCATTCGGTTCAACGGTCTGTTTCAAAATCGGCAAACGAAGGTCCCGTGTTGACCTCCCGTTGAACGATTGATTGGACTTTTATTGGCCCAATGATCCAACGTATTGGAACAATGAAGGGCCACCGTTGAACGTTTTTTTCTAAGTGGGTCACAACAGTACCCCAAGGTACCGCTGTAATAAAACGTTATTTTTACTGATTCACCTGCCGATATTTGAACAGCTGAGATCGGTAATCTAAACTGTGATATGATTTTTTGTACTTGTCAATGTGAACTGTTAATGTTATAACCTATGTCATAGATCAATTCCTTGCAATTTTTCTTCAAACTTGAAGTTGACCGTTGTTTGGACCATTATCCAAACAACAAACCGTGACATTATTTAATGTAAAAAAGTTTGAGAATATACATTCTCAATTTCACCCTAGTTCAAATAGTGAGTGAACTCAATTCGACAGGTCATGAGATTTATTGATGAGACGTGAGAAACGCAATTTTGTACTAAATCGAGCATCGGCAAAGAAGAACAGCTGATCGTGTCGGAAAAGTGAAACGTCAAAATTCCCATTAGAAATTAATCAAAACATTGCTAGAACATTGTGTTAATTTTTAGCTGATTTTCAACCCATAAACTTTTACGAAAAGGACTACTATTGTAAGGAAAATGACCGAAGTTAACTTTTCCGCTCGTGCCTACTGTAAGATGATGTTGCATGCCGCTAAATACCCGCATCTGGCTGTGAACGGATTGCTTCTGGGTGCCAAAGGATCCAATCCCCCCAGCAAAGTGGTAGATGTCGTACCTCTGTTTCATCAGTGTTTGCATGTGACACCCATGGCCGAGATTGCGCTGATCATGGTAGAAGCCAAGGCCGCAAACGATGAGCTGCAGATAATTGGTTACTACGCGGCGGCCGAGAACTTTTACGATAACAGTTTGGAGAAAGCTCCTGGGGCCCGAATTGCCGACAAGATAGCGGAGAATGTAAACGGAGCGGTTTTTGCTGTGGTAAGTTTGATTGAGAATTTTCGTTGTCTAATAGTGAACGATGGCCTTTTCCATTGTCTGTATATTCAACAAGTTTATATTGTTTCGTATTTCCAGATCGACAACCGAGCTGTGTCGATAAATATGCGTTATCCGGCTGTTAAAGTTTGGCAGCATCGTGATTCCCGCTGGACTAAGGTTCAGCGCTCCACGGTTGACGACTCGAAGAATACGTTCGATGCGGTCAGCAGTTTGCTGCAGCGAGGTGCCATGAAGGAACTGATCGATTTCGACAATTATCTGGATAACACAGAAAACGATTGGAGTAATGCGCATCTGAATCATGATTTGCCACAACTTTTATCTATGTACTAACATGGTGTGGCAAAGGAGTAACAGTAACTGATACGGAGCATTTTGTTTGTTGATAGAAATCGTAATTTATAATAATAATCACGGTGTTATAATCTCTTATCGCTGTACCAAATACATTTTTGTTCCATTAAAATTGGTTTCGGATTGAGAGTTTGTGGTTTTTATGATAAGTTTAGATATAAGTTAAATTAGACCATAATATTTCCAAGATGCATAGCTTCGCCACCGCTACATTCTCTAAAATAAATCAAACGAATGAATATAAATTCAGGCGTATTCGGATGATGTGCTAAATTTTAGTTGCGGTTATATACAGAAGAGTGCGTGTTGCATTGAACATTGGCCCCCTTGCGCACAATAGCTGAATCTTAAGATTCGTTGGAGGACGAATAGATGTCTCTACTATGTATTTCTTTTGCAGCACGGAACTAGAAATCAATCTAATTTTCAGTAGTTTCCATCCAATTATGGGATTCTTGTCAATAATCTTATTTTTCAGGTTTCGAGGCTCTAAGGAAGTTTTCATGAGGCTCATTCGAAACATACATGATAAGGTAAGTTTTATATATTCAATAGCAAGTGCAGTTTATTCGGCTGTTGAGTTTTATTCATGCAATTTTAAGTAAGATGCGGTTTACTAAATATTAATTATTTTTATAGGAGTCAAATCGGAAGAATTGAAACACTAAACTCTCTCTCTTTCATGTCAAAAGGGTCTTTTCTCAAAAATAATCATCACTGTGCTGTTTGTTTCAACATTTTTTATTTTATATCTCTAATGTCATTCTTTTATTATATTCTGATAAACGTAAGGTCCTGTTGTCTCAAAATAGTTCGATAAATATACATTTGTAGTTTCTTATATGTTCGTTATTGCTTGATTTGTTCGAAACATTATTTGAATATAATCTAAAATAATCTCCCAACTGGTTCCATCTTGACACAATGTTTTCGAATCTCATTGTAGGAAAATGCACTTCATTGAATTAAAGTAGGAAAATGTAGAAAGCACAAATCACAGGTATCCAACTCGTGTATCAAAAACAAAAGTAAAATAAAACAGCCTATTAAAATGTAGCTTGTAACAGCAAAAAAAAAGGCTTCCAGCGATCACTTACAGGAACTTGCATTTGTATCTTTACCCAACTTTTTTTTGGAAAAATTTCCTCTTAGTTGTTGGATATCTGTTATCTGTGCGGAAGGGTTTTGTTGTTTGGAAGATGGAAAAATCTCACTGCACCTAGTAGTCCTACGGAAGTGTGTCCTACCGAAACCGGACTTGATCGAATCTATTGTTTCAGTGCAAACCGGGACCGACCGAGACGGCTGGTCAGTGACTTGGCTCCAACGTTGTCGCTGTTCGTTTCTTCACTTTGCTCCGATGGTGCTGCGTTCTGTTCTGGTTCCTTCCGGGTTGGCCCGAAGCGACGTCCTTTTGGTACCGCTGCAAAAGGGACAATTTTTGACATGGTTGAGATGAAAGTGTGCTAGCGAGACGATTAGAAAGAAATAGAGGTTGAATCGGCGGTGGAGGTGCGAGATGTTTGGTCGACAATCGTTAATAGTGACAGTGTTTCAGCGATCAAAGAAAAAATATATTTGATGAAAGGTTAGGGGAAAAAAAAGAATATAAATGAAATACATAATAGTGACAGCCGATATAAAGGTGAAGGAAAATAGAAAAGAATAGAGAAGAATAAAGAAGATTAATGGTTTAAATTACGTTTCGTTAAAGCAAAAACAACATTATCTGCAATTTTACCGATTGCTGGCGCCTTGGCTGATTTGGCAGGGGCGGGAGCTGGAATGTCTTCGTCGTCGTACGTTTTTTCTTTTGGTGGAGCTGAAAATAAAAAAAAAAAACAATGGAATGCATCGTACGTTTAATATCAAATCAAGTCATGATGTTAGTATCAATAACAGTCGCTTCTAAAGCAGCATAGTAAGGGTACTACGTTCCGACGCGGAGCTTGACTTGTTCTATGCTTTCTGATGTATTTTCAAGAGCTGATACGTGTCAGTTTACACCAGTGATTCCCAAAGTGGACAAGTTGAAGACACGATTATATATGTAGACATGTGGGAAACTATTGAATGAACCAAATCTATCAAACCAAGTCAATTAAAAGTAATTTTTGAATAAATCATTGCTAAATCCAATCCAGGTTTCAGCCAATCGAATCTATTAGTTGCTAACATGATGTGAATAGTTAATCACTCAATTCTTGTGACATTTATAAGAAAGAAAGTAAAAGTGATCAGACAAAAACTGAAAGGGTGTAACGGTCGAAAATTGGTAATGTTGGAATTAACAGCAGGGACGCTTGTAGATTGAATAAACGAAAAAGTTATCACCTTTTGATATGACATATTGTATTTTCTCTCTCGTAGTTTTTCTCTAAAATAAAATCAAACGAATTTTCTTAAACCTAGTCCGTTTTTCCATTTTCCTACGCGGTTCACGTAATTTTGTAGGCGTTTCACTCTGCATTGGTCGTATTGTACCGACAGGTAAATCAAGAATGAGTGTTAATAGTTCGAATGTTTTATTAAAATTTTACATCGGTCAAAATATCAAGTCAATTCATACAGAATACAGAAAAAAATATTCACTTGTGTTTCTGTTTTAGCAAATGCGAATATTTGGGCCATCATGTTTTGTATAGCTCCCTCAACAGAGAACACCAGTTGGTCTTGAAATTCATCGCACTGACAATGTCCCAATATGTTTTTCAGGAGGGCAGGGCCGCCGAGAGAGAAAGACGGGCCCGGAGGGATTCGAATACTTCGTTTAGTGAGCAAAAATGACCAAAAACACACGACATAACTCTATTTCGGAGGATTGCTCTATGAACGAGTAAGCAAAAAAGTACGGGTGTGTAATGTCAGAGACATAACTGGATGTCGTGAATACGAATATGACACGCTTTATTTATACTTCCGAATTCGAATTGGTAGTTGATCGATTGTTTGAATTGTGCATCTTCCCCCTCTTTCATTACTAGGATTTTAAACGATGCGCCTAGACTAAATTACAGATTAGTTACATTAAACATTCTGAAACGCAATTAAATATTATGAAATAAGCAGTATAGTTCTTTATAATAAAATAAAGGTGGCTCTGAAAAGAACCTTTTATGAAAGCGTTCGTGATGGAGAGTGACGAGTTGAGTTCGAATTCCGATGGATACCGTTGACTTTCGATGGATAACGCTGACTTCCTTCATCTGTTTCCAGGCTGACCAGGCTATTGTCCGTGGGTGCGATACTGATATGGTTTGTGTAGGTATAGCGTTCACAACCGATTACGATCTTCCAGTAAAGGAAACTTCAAGTTGCTGGATTGAACAATGATACAATAGGCCTGTGATATGAAAAGTATGAAATATATCTACGGCTTTCTACATTGATGTTCCTAGCAAAAACAAGATCGATACATGTGCCTCCAAGCGTAGTAGCTTGTGAAGAATCAGATTCCATATCCAGCTTCATATACTTGCTCAAGAAATCAATAAATTTAATATTATCTTGTTTTGAGGCATCTATATTGAAATCCCCCACAACGATCATCGGTGTAACTTTACGAGAATATAAAAATAAATTACGTGTGATGAAAAATTGCTTCTCTTTGTAAGTTGTATCTGGCGAAATATATAGAACAACTAACAGTGTTTTTATACCATTTAGCATAATATCGATTGCACTTATGTCGCCGAAATTGTTAGCCAACAACAAATTTTCATCATATTGCTCACTAAGTTGTTCGAGTTTATGAACAGTAGCAATCAAAGACGCAGTGTCCTTTAGGTAAATTGCAACACCACCAGCTCTACAATTAGAACGTTTATATAAGGCGATGCCATTATAGCCTGTTATACTCACTGCAGAACAATTGTCCAAACAAGTTTCACTAAATGCTAAAATATCAACTTTGGTTAGTATATTGTCAGTGAAAATATCTGAAGCATGAGCATTTAAGCTTTGAACATTGAAACTGATTAAGCTTAAACCTTGATTTGTCATAGCGATAAAATCCAACAGTGCGTCACCGATTGTGGATAGTTTATGACTGGATAGTCGGTTTAACTCTGTTCTCAGTTCCGTCATTCTGGGCGAATCACTACCCTTTGAGTGCCAAAATTTGACGATGTTCTTTTTTTCGCCATGAACGATTTTTCGCCATGAATAAAAAATGGGTTGTATGAGGTACAGTAAAGTAAATTCCGCATAATTCTTTAGGAGTATTATTATGGTTTTAAAAAGAACCGAATAGAAGTCTGGAATAGAGACGCACGCATTGATGGCCAGCAAGCGAATGAGAGATGCGACCTGAGCGTTTGAGGTTTCAACCACGCAGAAGGTGCATTTTCCGTCGCAGCTGGTTTATGATTCCACTCCCACGACGTCTGCTTCCACCGAACGCACGAAAAGAAATAATCGATTTTCGACCACGGGCCCCTCTTTTATACGCATTCAGTTGAAGATATGTGCCTGACTACCTCAAAATCGTCGTCCTTGCGCGAAAAACCCAAGCGAAAGTAAAGAGTTTTCCGCGTTGTTTTCAAATTTTAAGAAAACCTAATTTTTGAGTTGTTTGTGGTTATCGCACACTGTTCAAAATATTATCCTAAATTCCTGATCATATTTTTGATGAAATGGTGAAAGAATTATGTTGCTACCATTAATACAAGTCGAGATATTCACGATTAAGTTCTGCCCATTCTTCCACATGGCTAATTTTGAAAAGGCACCCCATAGTAAAGTAAGTCGTATTCACGACAAAAAGGTCCCAAGCTATGAATTGATTATGAAAAAAGAAGAAATATTCTTAAATCTTCGAATTTCCGGGCCCCCCAAAAAAGTCCTGGCCCGGGGGGGTTTATTTGTGCTGATATATCAGTAGAATGAGAATATTCTAAACTCGTCAAAGATTAAAAAACTACCGAATGAAGTTTAGTGTGTACACGACATTTCTTGGGTGGATAACTTGAGGTTCCGCTTGTAACAGTTTTCGACATTTTTGCGACATCCGGCTTTCAAATTCTTCCCCTTATAGACTTACGGGCTGTCGACGAACGATCTCCAAATACTTTAATTACATTAGTACAACAGTTAATTTGGCCACCTTAATAAAATTTGACTTCCTCGCGAGCGACTAGTATGGATTTCCGCGATGCACAAGCAAAATTTCGACGGGTCGTTACTCTTGCTTCGATGTCATTCCGCAACTGAGAAGCACATATCAAAATCAAACAGAAGACGAGATGCTTGTTGAGGTCGAGCATAGCGATGCTTTTTTTAAATGTAATATTAATTGAAATATGAGTTCAAATTAAATTATTAAGATTTAAATTGGGTGTTCAGCCACAAGTGGTGACTTTTCAGACCTTTTATATACATGATTTGGTTATTACCAGAAAGGCATCATTTGTTTCCGCAATTCTGTAATTTTTGTGTCGATAAAAATGCACCGAACAATGCTCAATATCAGATAAAATACATAATTCATCCAGTGTTGGTGATTGCCGAAAATTTGACAGAAGCTGCTATATTGCTATCTATATTGTATACAACATTTTCAATCCGGTAGAAGATGCTACAAGAACTCGAGTCTCTCAATGCATGAACTGCGAGAGAATTTTTCTACATTTCTTCGCTCCACTTCATACTCTGAGTATTTCACGGCCCTTAAAAATATTTACAGTCTGATAATGATCGTTGCTGTGTGGAATTTCCCTAGAGAGAATCGCAAGTTGACAATTATCGCAGAAAATCGAATCGATGATTCTCGTACTAGGCTGCAATATTTCAAAACCCTTGTGTGGAGTATTCACATACATTTTCATAGACACAACTTTTACAAAGATTATATGCACATAGTTAGAATAAGCGGCAATAGTAAAATGATTCTATCGCAATTATCAACTGCCTGTATAGAATCGGATCGCGAAACGAGAATAAGAGACCGTTTGTTGCTTCAGAGAGGATCCCTACAGCAGCGCGCTAACCTTTGATTCTCAGAAATGTCATCGAGAGAAATTCGCTCTCGCACTGGTGTCGATTCTATGTTAAATGAGCCATGCCGGGTTTTTGTTGTTGCGATGATTTCCGTTTCTCTTTGATGGCACTGATTCAATCGTGTGAAGAGTTGCCAGTGAACGTTTTTTGATACGATAAAAGCCATACTTGAATTCATCATTTCTGAGGGCTCGAAATGAATCCCAAGTAGCACTACGAAATTTTCTTTTGCTAAAACATGCAAATCAAAAATGAAATATTCAACCTCAAAACCAATTTGGCAAAATGTGCGAACGAATTCTCGTAAAATGAAAACTCTTCATAAAACATATTTCAGTATTGAATTGATCCGCACTGTGAGCAGTTCTGCTGCAGGACGGACGGAAAAAGTGAAGAATTCTGGGAAAAACAAACGACTTTGAACTACTTCGTTCATCGTTTGCACTGTTGTTTTTTGGCATTAAAAATGCCTTACTCTTCGCTATACGGGGCCGGGTGTCAATTAAAAGTTTCAAAAATAGCACAACATTTTTTTGCCTAGTTGATGCCTATCTGTGAATGAAACAAGTAGCTCGTCCAGTGCGCTGATGACTGGATTGTATATGCGTTCACTAGCTGGATTGTCGCTTTTGCATTATTTGTTGGTGAAATTTCCTGTTGTCTGCGTAACACCGTGTTCGCTTGAGTATCTTATATATCATCTAGCTATTGAAGAACCGAATCAGCGTGGTTACCGATTGTTTTGAAATATCCCATGTAATTAGTAAATTTTTGGTCGATTTTGCCATTAAAAATGCCTTACACTTCGCTTCCCGAGGCTGGGTGTTAATTTAAAATATGCAAAACTAATCGCGTAACATTTTTCTGTCATAATTTTGAACGCTGAGTTATCAGTCATTTGTGGATGGATTTATATAATTCAACAAACAATCGATTCAGAAACATTTAACTTAAACTTATGAGACAACGTCATTTGAATATTTCAATTGCATACCATTGAAAAATTGGTTTGAATTGAGTATATTATTTTGGTTCTCTGGTGACTATCAGGCCAATTTAGAATTATCGGCGATAGATTTTTCGGATCTAATTTGCAGGGCTTGTTCCTCGATGATTTGTTAATGGATTTTCCTGATTTAAATGGTTCCAAAGCTTCAATATTGTAAGCTTAAAAATGTTTTAATTTGTCAACGGATCGGTTTGCATACTTAAATCTCCATTCCCATACGAACAAAACGGTGGCGCGAAAATGGATTCAGTATAAAGTTGTGTTATGATAATAGTAATAGATACTTCTTTTTCATTATATATGACTGAACAAGTTGTCGTCCCACCAGGAATTAAACGGTTCAAAAGATTTATAATTAAATGCTGAAACTTATCTAAAAGCGGCCTCCTCGGTTTAGTAATATAAATGAGTTTCACAGGCTCACATATACAATTAGATGCAATATCATCTAGTATCAAAGATAAACTCAAGGTAAGGTTACCTGTGATTTTACATGTATCGTTTGAATAGGAACCCTCGTAGAATTTGGTTAACCGCCAGTTTCAGTTCAATTATTATTTGCTTCGAAACAATAAGCGTCTGATGGCTACACGCGTTGTAACTATGACAATGTTCATTCATGTGTTAATAACATTAAGTCACAATATGAACAAAATTTCGGAATTTTGTTGCGTATCCATTCCGTATATTCCTAATATGCCAAAGCGAAAATCAATGTAAGTAACTAAATATTTTATGCGGACTGTTTCACATGTTTTCTTCCTCGTATTGTTGCCATATTATTTACCGACACTTTCCGTAGATTATCGACGATTTTGAAGAAGGAATAATAAAACTACACTATTACTGGGTTTACTGGTACCACATTTTTCGTTAAAATTAATAAAATCTTCTCTTGGATCGATTAACTGTTTATAAAATTAATAAGTTTGTACGTTTCTCGAAAATTATTATCATAAAATAAAATAGTTTCATTTGTTCAGGTTTAAATCTTTAGGTTGTTTGTATCTAAAATTGAGCTTTCAAGTAACTTTGAATTCATCATAATTGACTTCTAGTTAAAGGACGTTATTCAAAAACTTAACAATGTAAAAATTTGTGGAAAGGGATCAAAATTGAATAGAATCAATTATCAAGAAAGAATCTAATTGTCAATTTTATTATTCGCTAACAATCAAAGTGCTTAAACTAGAACAAGTTTGTTATTAGTCAATTGAATAAGTTTTTAGTTTAGTGTATCATCATCATTATCATCATTATTTTTGTATTTATTATGAAGACCCTAGAAACGTTACATTTTTAATGTTATTGTGCTCGGTCGTGTCTTGAATACAACCCTTTATTTTTTTCTTTCATTCTTCTATACCCTATCGAAGTTAAAAAATAAAAAAAATTCTAACATAAACATAAATTGAAAAAGCTCATCATTCTTTGCAAAAAGTCAACTTTAAGTTTATTGCAGTAAATGAATAAATTTCAATGTTTATACTTTCCGATTATTTTTTAGTCACATCGTAATCAAGCAGTGAAAGGAGAAATGAAGGTACTGTACTGTTCTGACAAATGAAATGTCCAGAGAATTTTAGAAATCGGCAAAGGACCGATGTGAGTAGGGTGACAAAATGATCGAAATTTATCACTCATCTATAGCCGATCACGAATAAGAAAAATAAATTAATTATGAAAATACCAAATCGCGGGAAAGTCTAAGAAGTTATTCATATTTTTGTTCTGACGTGAAGTAGTTGTCAGTGTGGTTTCTTCCAACCAAAAACGGATTTGAAAAATCAAAATGATTGGAATTGCGAAAGTAAACATTTGAATAAAAATACATTCCAGAGGTTGAAATCGAACCAATCAACTATTTCCACTCATAAAATTGTTGATGTTGTAGAATATTAAAAATACCAGATTTTGGTCTACGTGGTTTATGAACCTAATAATAACTAATAATCGCTGTTTTGACAACACTCAGCTGGCAACCGTCTCGGTTTGAGCAGTTCTACACACTAAATTATTATCGTCGAGTTTCAGTGAAGTTTTGCTGTAGTTTGCCGAGCCAAACCTGCTAGCTGACGTTTCCGCAACTTACAAATGTTAAAATTTCACTGAATCATTTAATAATTATCTTCTCTGGTGAGCATTTGAGTGATCCAATGCAGATATTAATGACAGCATTTTTCAAACATTTGAGTAATGACGATGTAATTCTGTGTTCTAAGATCAATTTGATTTCAAAAACGATAATCAGTAGCACAGTTACGGTGTGTGTCATAATGCTCGGTTTGATTTGAGTTTTTTTCACAATGGCGCTCATTTCCTTTTCCTCGCAAACTAGTAAACAGTACCTTGGCAGGGAACTGGAATCTCGTAAGAACCTCAAGCGTTTTGATCAGAATGATGAAATATCGGTTCTGTTTTTCGTAAAATCCTTTCATTGGACCATTTGGGCGCCGGAATGGCTTGCTCATGAATTACGACGCGGTTCACGATAGACTCTCGAGCGATTGAATGATCAAATTATATCTCCAGTCAGTCAGCAGATCGGAGCGATTATTCAACCTGAAACGTTCAGCCTGTTTGCGTTGGGAAAATAAGATTTGTGCTGGAAAGGAAATCAATCATTCCGCTAACTAGACCTTTCCACTACCGGCTAACTTACGTCTGTCAAAGCGATAAGATAAAAAAAAACACCGGAGTGTCTAAGACAACAAAAAAAAAGTTGTAAAAGCAAAACAAGTCAACACCCGACATGACTGCGGTAAACTTGCTTAGGCTTGAGACGAGCGTGAAATTCGTAATGGGCTTTTAAGTCGAACCGGTTTTGCACGGCCCCATATTACCATCCAGCCAGTGTGCCAAAACACGCATGTCCAACTGCAATATGGGCGGTAGGACCATGGACCATATGCAGCATTCAAACTCTGACTGTCTGTCCGCTGAAACGACTGTGGAGGAGAGGACAACCCTGGGGGAGGGAATTCGAATTTTACGCAGGTCTTGATCTTAAGCTCAGAATTTGCCGTGTTTCGAAAGCGTTAAATGTGTCTTCTTTCATTCGGTGGAATGTGATGAAATGGTGAATCTGCACCCGAAGATCAGAGGTTGTGTGGCACTGTTGCCGGTTGATTTTGTGCTACTGAAGAAATTCCTTCTTAAATCTAAGAAAATGTCAATATCAAGTACTTCGCTTGGATAGCAAAGCGTACCCACTTCGCTCATGACGGAACCGGTTCGGAACGGCCCAAATTCTTCCCGACCAACGATTGTGTGGAAAAATCGATAACAATTTCGTCATTCGCGCGATCGTTGCAGCCAAGAAAGCAACCACGACCACAGTCTATTTCACGGATCTGCTCAAAAAGTAGTGCAGAGTTAGCCGGGGCCAGAGCAGGCTTCTGCATAACAGCGTGCAGAACGCGGTCCATAAGAAATAATTTCAATAATACGATATCAAGGCCTTCGACGGTCTGTGCGGCCGGCCTGGCCTGGTCTGGTCTGGCATGGCCTGCCTACCACCTTCTCACCGTAGCAACCGGACCGGTTAACTGCCCGAGCAAGTTAGTCCAGTGTAATTTAACATACGACATAAATTGACGACTATCACCTAAATCTTTCGAACGTCTGGTCTGGTAGAGGCAAACCGCTCTCAACCATCGCGATCGACTTTTATTATTGAATATTTTGCGAATTCATCAGATTTGCGCATTGAAACTGGTCGATTATGCAAACCACGTGTCCGGTATATTGTAATGATAAAACTGTCCTCAGCCTCCGAAGTACCCAGCCGAGTAGTGGTGCGGCAGTGGTAAAACTGTACGAACGACTTGTTCGCCAAACCAACTCGCGGAATGTGGTTTGCGCTGTGAAGGTGGACCAGAAATCAATCAAGATACCTTCACTTTCTCTACCGTGCAACTGTCGCTCACCAAACCGGTAGCCCCAACTGTCCTTGCCCAAGGAGAATTCAGGTCGTTACTTCATCCATCCCTGCCCCGATCGACTCGACTAGATCATGCGAATGACGGTAGCATGCAGACAAACTGTATCAAACCTACCTGGCTTGTGATTCTTCGACTCCAGGCGTCGTTTCTTCAGTGCCGACAGGAGATCGTCATTACTGCGGAACGGGCGGATGCTGGGCCGGATCTTTTTCGGCGGTTCGGTTGTGGTCGTCGTTGTCGTGATGATGGGACGGACGGCCGGTCCCTGGTCTTCTCCGTCGTCACCTTCGACCCGTTCACCTTCCTCGTCCACGTATTCGTCCTGACAAGAAGGAAAAAAAAGTTGTTGTATCTTAGAAAGCTTGAATTCCGAAATCGGCAACATATATTATGCAGTACTCAATTGACTAATGCCGTTTTTGTTTTTAGCGCTGCACCGGTGTAGTGTAGCTGTGAATATATTCGCTCCAATTTGGGTGTAATCAAGGCATCCTTTTCTTCCCTACACCGGTGTAGTGCCACCGTTAAAAACGAAAATACCATAAGTCAGCACTCAAGTTATTTGTGAAAAACGGCATAAATGTTGATCGTTTTATTTATTTCTCGAATCTTTTATTTATGTTATAAAAGATTTAGGAATGTAGGAATGCAGATTTCTATGGAACCGGTTATACTCGGGGTTGCCACATTTAAATCTTCTTTTTTCAGAAGAAAAATATGTAAATCTGTAAATCTGTATCGGGGGATCAAAAACCTGCATTGAAAATCTGTATGATTTTGTAGTTGGAAAAACGTTGGCAGTGATTCTTTTAGAAACTTTTAGAATCCAATCTGATATAGTGCAAGTGGCAATCTCTCTGTTTTATTACCTTACGTTATGACCGAGGCCATCATCTTTCGATTTTATCAGAAGAAATTTTTAAAAGTATATCGAAATTACGCTATACTAGTTGCATATAACAGATTATTATATTGGCAGACGGGACCAGTCTCTTTTATGTAAGTTTTATCCTCATTTTAGAATTAACACAAAATCAAGATAATGGTTTTACTTCGAGAAAAAAACCTGTTTTAATCCACCTAGTGGTGTAATGATGCCTTTCTCATATCAATCATACTATCATATATAATACTGTGGTATTCTTCAAAATTCTTCAAATTTTCTTCGATTCTTAAAAGAATAAGCGAAATCGGTTTGTTTGATCGTTTACTGATAAAAACTATCAATTGGAAAAGATTTGAGGTCGATTTAGAAGTTTTTCTAAGGTTTTCCCCATTTTAAGTGAGGGTATACAATTTTTAACACACTTTACCCTATATTTCCGGATCCGGAAGTCGGATCCGCATGAAATTCAGGAATCACGCTTGGGACCACAGAACCTTTCATTTGAACCTAATTTTGAGAAAAGTTAGAACACATATTTCCTTTGTTTTGCACATTTTACCCCATAACTCCCGAACGGGAAGTCGGATCCAAATAATTTTCAGGAATTTTTTTATGGGTCCTCAAGACCTTTCATTTGAATCTAAGTTTGTGAAAATCCGTTTAGCCATCTCAGAGAAAAGTTAGTGCACCTATTTTCACAATTTTTTGCACATTTTACCTCATAATTCCGGAACCGGAAGTCGGTTCAGCTATCTCCGAGAAAAGTTAGTGCAAAAAACGTTACATACACACATACGCACATACACACACACAGACATTTTGCGTACTCGACGAACTGAGTCGAATGGTATATGAAACTCGGCCCTCCGGGCCTCGGTTTAAAAGTCGGTTTTCACAGTGATTGCATAACCTTTCTATATGAGAAAGGCAAAACAGTACTATTATTATATTTATTCAAAAATCTCAAAAATGTGTAAAACACAGACTACCCTGGTTTTACTGTTAAAATTTCGTCATTTCGTTTGATGGGAATATAAATTGCCGTAAATTTTGTCTAGATCGTACAAGGGGTCAACTGAATAACTTCATAAACTTGTGATTGGCTTTGTAAACGCGCTGAAGGATGTGATAGACAGGGATGCAAGGTCATTGTTTCAAAAATATGTGATCAAGCCAAAAACCTGTCTGTGCACGTTTCCCGTATCATAATAGCTGATCGGAATTATTTTGGTGAGCAAAAAAAAGGTCTCACTATTTCCAACTGCTCTGTACTTTTTGGTGCTAAATTGTAATCGATTTCAACAATCTGTGAAACTTTGGGATCGATTTCAGAATCTGTGCAAATCCGTACCGTTTTTTCAAATTTGTGCAGAAAGTTCAAAATCTGTAAAACACAGATTAATCTGTGAAACACCGAATAATCTGTGAACCTGGCATCCCTGGTGATAGACAGACGTCAGTTAGCTGGAGTTTGAGACCATACTCACAAATTTTTCTGTAAAACCACAGATTTTTTCGCCTATTTTGCAACGCAGATTCTGAACACTGAATACAGATTTTATCAAAATTCACAGATTTTCATGAATACTTCATAAAAATGCAGATTTTCAAAATGTTTTTCACAGATTATGATCGAAAATATGAAACACAAATCTTTCAAGTTGAAACACAGATTTTAAAGTGGCAACTTGAGACGTCATTCTCACGAAAGGTATCTTGAGATTCGCCACCACTTCCGGTGAAACTCTTAACGGGTGAGCACGTTCAATCGTGTATTGTCCTCGGTTCCAGAAATATTAAATTATGCGGTAGGTGACTTTTGCGCGACTTGGTGGGAAAATTAATGCATATTTTTTCCAAATCACAAATTGGCAATTGTAGCTGAAAATTCTAGGAGAGGACCTGACAACTGGCTTCTTTTTCTAGAAAAATATTTCTATTCTTGTTCTGGTTGCTCCCAGGCAGGGCCGGTGAAAGAGGTAGGTACGGTGGGTAGTACTAACCACCCGAAAATTCCAAAAATGGGTAATTACCCACCTGAAATTTCGAGCGAAAAACAACGGTAATATTAGTATTATTCATAACAATAAGAATATTTTTATTGTAATTCGGAATTATAAATAAAATCCAAATTTTAGAATGCTAGTTCTCAAGGTAAAGCAAGGATGTGAAGATATATTGCAGAAAGATGAGACTTTTTTTTATTTAACAATATATTTATTAAGAGGAGACTTGACAAGGATCATTCGAGCAAGCAGAAATCCTTAAGTAACTTAACTTTTCCCTTCCAGCAGAGGAGCCGAGCTTAAGCATCTCATCAATGTAAACCACCCAATTCGCCGATATACCGGAAAGTACCGATAAAGGTCTTTTACCTTTTACTATCCGAACCGGTAAAAGAAGAATGCAGTAGAAAGTAACCACTTCTGGTAGCTTTGACGAATGTAATAGTAAATGGTAGAAGTGCTTTATCGTAATTTTCCCGGCAGATGTTCAAGCTCGACTCCTTTGGTACAAAGTGAAAGCTAAGATACTAAGATATTTGTCTCGTCTCAGCTTCTATATTTTCACATAAATAAAACCACTCTTTTGACGTAGGACTACGTTTTCGTTTTCTACACCGGTGGGCAAATTCAAAATACAGAAAATAATATCGTACAAACAGGTTTTGAAAATCTATATCTCAATCATTTTTAATTGATTTTCAATATCATTACACAAACTGCTTGGAAATATTTCAGATAATTGGTGATTGAAACTTCACTTAGGAACGAAAATCATTGTCATGGTTTCCTTTAGCAAATAAGACAATTTCGGCCCTTATTACCGTTCTCACTTCCAGGGCTTGTATTGTGAATCCTCAAACGAACGAAGCAACAAAAAATATCTGCTGTGAACACTTTGCTTGACATAGCTGAATGAGAGACCTATATTAGAGAGAAACTGGATGCGTGAGAGTATATGCTACTGAGCAGACCAATTCCCCTTGCCAAGTAAACTGTCTGTGCTCTCAGTCTCAGTTAACACATGAACTAAGCAATCCATGACAATGTAATGAAATGAAGGGTTCGCTCTCGTTAGTATTGTACGAGAAAGAAGACCTTGCCTCACGGTGTGCTACAAGGCGCGAAGCAAAGTCATATAGGCAATGTATACGGTTTATTTTTAAAAAGCAGGTTTACAGAAATCATTTTTAACATAATGTTCGCATTCCAAGACCAAATTTGATCACATTTCAAACATACTTTAAACATTTTATAGCAGAAGTTTTGCATTTGAGCCCATTTTCAAAACGATCAATTTGTTTCTTGGCAGTTTACACTGTGTATATATCCTAGAAACACTAAAAGCAATGTTCTTTAAATTAATATTCATCGGAACTAAAAGTTATGAAACTAGTTTCCTCATAGGCATCTACAATATGAGAACCATTCATCAAATGCTAACCTCATGAAGCATAGGTCTCAGCAAGCGGGCATATTCATGAACTAATGAACGAACGAAGCAGCTCTCCTGGCTTGGGTTGCGCTGTGAATTCTACCTGACATACGAATGTGTGTGAATAGCGCAGATGGTGAAACCCTTTCGTTCATATTCGTTGCTTCAATTTGCAAGCCCTGCTCAATTCCACTTTCACATTCACTTCACTTACATGTCACTTCACTTGATTTTACCTATTACCAGTATCACGCATCGTGAAGTGATCAATATTTTTTTCAACAAAATATTGGTGGCGTGATGTTCATAAGTAAATACTTTTGTCTTGAAAGCGACTTCCGTAATAAGGACCTACATTCACTTCACTTGATTTCCACCGTGAAGTGACACCGGTAATAAGGGCCTTCATATACATAAGTTCACGGTTTCCATAAGATTTCTGAGATTCAATGTGTTCGTTCGCATTTAATAAAATTACTCATATAAAACAAGATTCTGTATCGAATAGACTCCATACTTGTAGAATTATTTGTCAATGACCTGAACATAGACTTTAGTTGTAGTGATGACTGTCTCGTTCGAGCCAAATATTTTTCACTTGCGTGTTTTTTTCTGGTCAGTAAAGGACAAGCAGTCACTGGGGGCTAGGTTATTGTGAATAAGGTGGGTGAGGAAACAGATTGCAGCCCAATTCAATGAAAACATTGACTTATGTCACGATGCATAGTCTTGGTTAACGGTGATTTTTTGGTTCATCTTATAAGGCTGTTTTTTTACGATTTCGCACATCAAACGCATCAATAAATCAATGTAATGATCACTTTTGAAGGTACTTTCTAGCTCAAGGTAGTCGATGTCAATGATACCTCAAGCGTCTAAAAACCAGACGCTATGATTGTTCAGCTACCTGTTACGTTTTCGGGTGACTGTTCCAGTATGAATACTGGTATGACTCCGGATAAAAATAGTGGATCCATGTTTCGTCCATTGCTTCATACAAACGCATTGTGAGCGAATGCGGCATCCATTTGGAAAAGATTTTTTTGCCCAGATTTTTGTACAAGATCGTAAAAGTACTTCCAGTTCACGTGCTAACCATCCCAGCACATCTAATCTAACGAACTTTGATTTTGCGATCGTACATTACGATTGTTAAAACTTTCTTTTTTTTTCCGGTTGACTGTTTCATTTGGCCACGCTCAAAATCAGAACTCCACAAACCATTATTTTTAATGTATCCGAGTGAGAGAAATACTTCTCAAGCTAGTGCTTGGCTTGCGCTGATTTTTCCCTTTAAAAAGCAATGTTTTATCAATACACGGAATTTGTTATTTCCATTTTTCATAAATGAATTTGTAACATCGCTTATAACAGATCGGCTGAAAAGTTCGTATCGTTTCTATGAGAGGGCGCCACTAGAATTAAATCCATACCATTTTCAGTTAGTACCAACCTTCAAAGGATACGTGTATAAATTTGACAGCTGTCTGATTATTAGTTTGTGAGATATTGCATTTTGAGTGAAGCTACTTTTGTTATTGTGAAAAAAAAATGGAAAAAAAAGGAATTTCGTGTGTTGATGAAACTACTTTTTGATGAAAAAAAGTGCCGCCGATACCAAAAAATGGCTTGATGTGTGTTATCCAGACTCTGCACCGGGCGAAGCAACAATTCGTAAGTGGTTTGTAAAATTTCGTACTGGTCATATGAGCACCGAAGACGATGAACGCAGTGGACGTCCAAAAGAGGCTGTTACCGATGAAAACGTGAAAAAAATCCACAAAATGATTTTCAATGACCGTAAAGTGAAGTTGATCGAGATAGCTGACACCCTAAAGATATCAAAGGAACGTGTTGGACATATTATTCACGAATATTTGGATATGAGAAAGCTTTGTGCAAAATGGGTGCCGCGTGAGCTCACAATCGATCAAAAACAACAACGAATTGATGATTCTGAGCAGTGTTTGGAGCTGTTATGTCGAAATAAAACCGATTGTTTTCGTCGATATATAACAATGGACGAAACATGGCTCCATCACTTCACTCCGGAGTCCAATCGACAGTCAGCTGAGTGGACTGCACGCGATGAACCGAACCCAAAGCGTGGAAAGACTCAACAATCGGCCGGTAAGGTTATGGCGTCTGTATTTTGGGATTCGCAAGGTATAATTTTCATCGACTACCTTGAAAAGGGAAAAACCATCAACAGTGACTATTATATAGCGTTATTAGAGCGTTTGAAGGACGAAATTAAAAAAAACGGCCTCACTTGAAGAAGAAAAAAGTTTTGTTTCATCAAGACAATGCACCGTGTCACAAGTCGATGAAAACCATGCTGAAATTGAACGAATTGGGCTTCGAATTGCTCCATCATCCACCGTATTCTCCAGATTTGGCCACCAGTGACTTTTTCCTGTTCTCAGACCTCAAGAGAATGCTCGCTGGTAAAAAATTTAGAAGCAATGAAGAGGTAATCGCTGAAACTGAGGCCTATTTTGAGGCAAAGGACAAATCGTACTACCAAAATGGTATCGAAAAGTTGGAAGATCGCTAAAATCGCTGTATCGTCTCTGATGGCAATTATGTTGAATAATAAAAACGAATTCTGGCAAAAAAATGTATGTTTCTATTAAACGATACGAACTTTTCAGCCGAACTGTTATGTAACGTCACTTATATTCAGTGTTTGTGATGCTATTGATGTAAAAATGTTGTCTCATGTTCTCTGAAAGTTGGTTCTTCCGAAAAATGAGATTAGTTCGACATCACAAACGTCAGCTCTGGGTCAGTCCCGGGACTTATTGATCAATGCGTTATGTACATCAGCGGCTGGACTGTTCATGGATTTGATTTATGCGCCGTTCGACTCGCGCCACATTTTAATCGAAGATCGGTTGTTTCTTCGTATTCAATTCTGGATGACCTGGAACCAAAATTCTCAAAAAAATAAATTCGAAAATTCGCAGACACGAATAAGTTAAAACAGATCACGAAAGCCTGCTGCTTTTGTATTGAAAACAAATGTTGGCATTGATTTTGAAACTAGCTGGGTAGTCCTACGTTACATGCAAATGTTTTATAGAAACAAAACATTATGAAAAAAATTACCTTGCGCTTTTAAGGGATAAATATAACTTCCGTTAGAATAAAGGAGTACACTGGAACCTCAATTTACGCGCAGACGCGGGTGCATAAGTTAAATTTTGCGTAAATTAAATAAAACATCGCGTTATTTCAAATTTTTCGGGTAAAAAAAGGTTTTTCAAATTTCATTTGATTTTAGTGTAAATAACATGAACAATCATACTACGTCCGATGCTTTAGCGCCTGATGGCCAAGATCCAAGAACTACTTGGAGTATTGTCCTTAGGGACTACAATGTTTCACAACAAGAACTACAACGACTAATGCCTTTTATGTTTGAAGTTACAACTTTTAGAGCTACACATTGCCCTCTTGTCTATTTATAGTCACCTACGTACCGTTTTTGCGAAGTAATACGTGTAACGCGGATCAATTTATATTCGTTTTCCAAAAACGCAGTACCATTGGAAAGGACATTCAAAACTTTACAAAATGGCATATCGGTTTTCAGTATAACCTTACTTTTATTTTTTTGTTAATCGTGATTGTTCTCGAAAACATTAATTCGGGCAGGTTGACCAAGTTTTGTGCGGGGTTGGTTGGTCGAGTTGTAATTTTAACTTAGAGCAAAGCGCACTTAGATATTCGTAACATCCCTATT
Source organism: Malaya genurostris (assembly GCF_030247185.1). Lineage (NCBI taxonomy): Eukaryota > Metazoa > Arthropoda > Insecta > Diptera > Culicidae > Malaya > Malaya genurostris. The sequence continues at coordinate 123,142,179 of NC_080570.1, forward strand.
ATTTTTTTTTTGAAGGAATAAGTAATGGAAAAGAATTTAAATTATTGACAAATAGAAATATAAGGTAAAGTGTGTTTGAAATTGCGAACCGTCATTTTGAGCAATGATGCAAAAAAGGATTTTTTTACTAACATCAGCTCAAAACTGCGGCATCGGTTATACCGGTTCCTAGTTCCCGGTACCGGAGTTAGTGGTCAAAAACGAAGTTCTCTTAATTTTCTCAGGTATGACAAAACCGATTTTCATAAACTCAAATGAAAGGGGTTATGGTCCCATAAGCTGCTATTTAATATCATTCGAATCCGACTAGCGGTTCCAAAAGAAGAGAGTTCAGAGTGCTAACAACGGGAAATTTCTCGACATGTGGAAAAGTACGTAATTTTTTCCGTACTCACGTCATCCAGTTATGTCTCTGACATTATCAACCCATCTTTTCTTGAAATGAGACATCTATTTCTTTATATTCAATTCTGACGATCGCAAAAAGCCTTGAACAGCGTGAACTTTTTCTGTCCTAATTTTGAACGATAATTACTCAGTCGTTTGTTGATGGATTGATATAATTTAACAACCAATCGATACGGAAACATTAAACTGAAACATGTATGGCAACATCGTATTTCAATAGCAAACTATTGTAAAATTGATTTGAATCGACCTATATTTTCAAGAGCCAATCGCAGTATGCCATCATGATGTCATCCGTTTGATTTCTCTCGCACGGCATTATTGCTTACAGCTAGAATTTTATTAGCAGTAGCAGTTCTACTTCGGTTGCTCGCTTTTGCAATGTGTGTTGGTGCAATTTTCTGCTACCTGCTGCACACCGTTTTCGATTGAGTATATTGAATATCAATTAGCAATTGAAGAATTAAAACGGCGATGTCACCACGAGATAGCGTGATAAGGATTCTTTTGACATATACTATGTAATTCGCAAATTTTTGTACGATTTTTTCTCAATTTACTTGAGTTTGAACGAATGCAGGTAGTGAAACCTTACAAATATGGATAACAAAATGATTATTCATGTGTTGTCATCAAACGTTCTTTATACTCGAATGAAATTATCAGTTCACATACATATTTGATTTAGGTGATAAAACATTAATGAATAGTCTAACAAAATCAATTTCTGTTATTATTTATCAATTAATATCTGATTAAGAATTTCTCAGATTTGGAAACAGCGTCTCAACTTCTTCTAATTTGAAAATTCATTTTTCGATTTATACATAAATAGAGTTGGCTGGATTCTTCAGTAGATTGCAATGTTCCGGTGACTAACAGGTCAGCGTGAAACATTCAGCGATAGCTTTTTAGGGCTCAATTAGGAGCGCTTGTATCTCGGTGATTTATTGATAAATTTAACTTGTTTCGAAAACATTACTTCGATATTGTACGCCTAAAAATGGATTCGTTTGTCGACGGGGTCGTGTGCACACTGGATTTTTCATTTACAAGCGATACGGTGTCTTGCAAATGAATTCAGTTCAAATTTGTGTCATGAATATATTTAAATGTACTTCTTTTTCTTTAAATATGGCAAAAATGCAATTAAATATCTTCTAGTATTTTAGCATTAATGGCTAGAAACTGACATGGTCTGATCAAGTAAAAGTGTAATAAGAACAATACATCGTTATTCAGTACCAATTTGATCAAGTTGTTTTTTCCACCAGAAGTAAAATGCTTCAAAAGATTCGGAATAAAATTCCAACAACTGTGAAAGCTTCATTCGATAAACCGCATCCAACTTGAAATTGAGTCAATACGATTCAACTGTTGAGTAAATATAACTCACTTTTCAGAACCACTTTACATAAAATTAGGTTATTGGACGGAAGCCCAAAGTTAGGTGGAAAGTACTCAAAATTAGGTAGTTTTCTGGTACCGTGTACAAATTTGGTTAGATTTTTGAATCTGTTTCTGAGAAATTTGATCTCTATTTCCCACTGAAATTTAAAAGAACTCATTTTTGAGATTACAGACTGTCCATTGCAGTTCTAAGTAAGCAGTAAAAAGACAGCATCTTGATCCGCGTACGACTTAGAATTGAAATATAAAGTTATCAAGAAATGTGATTCAAAATACGCGCGATCGGAAAATTATTCCGAAAACTGGTTACTAAATGGCCGGGGCCGAATTCGTTACTCTCGCGTAGTTCAAAAACCTACCTCGGCATATTCGGGTGGAGGAGTCGTTGTGGTAGTCTTTGACAGTGGATTTTGTCGTCCAATGTTACCCCTCCGCAGAAGCAGATTGTTCCGGCTGTTACTCTTTGGCTGATCATCTTGCGATAGTACGGATGTGGACAGTGCTGCCAGACACAACGCCACCGTTATACATGATCTGCGAAAAAAGACATGAAAAACAAGAAGTTAAAAAGCGTTAAAGTTACTAATGTTCATGTTTGAGGTATGTTAACCAGAGCTTAAAATTGTCACGCATTCTCAATGAAAGAAACCATTCCAACAGTCTCATTTTCAATGTTTTACTGTCTCATTCGTAAATGACCGACACCAGAACAAACGAAGAGAGACGAAGCATTTTCATTTCTCATCGAAAAAATGAGAGAGCATAATTGCCAACGTCACTCTTTCCTCTGTGACAAGACGAAACCTAACTAACGTCTTCAGGTAGCAACAGTAGAATTTCAATTCTCATTCTTCCATCGATGTATTGAAAATCTGTGACGCTTGGCTATAAAAAGGGACTAGAATATGAAAATCAAAGTAATTACATCCCAGAGCTTCTTTGGATACCAAAACTACTACAAACTCGAGCACCAACAGTTAAAACTTATTGTGAAACCCTTTTCTGTCGTTTTCAATTCTCACAGCTTTGGTTGAATATCGACACTACATACTATGGGATTTTCACTGAAAACTGCAAATGACTTTAAGGGCAAATGAAAGAAAAAACACAATTTTAAAACTACTGTCCCGCTTATGTCATTGACTGGACAGGGATTTCGTTCTGATAGTTTGCAAGCGAAGCTGAGGGTGACAGTAATTTCTTGTCATTTTCGTCTATTTTTCAGTCAATGGAAATGACTTTTATTAGCTCTGATGTCAACAATTGAGAAAATGCAAATGCAATTCATAACAGATAAAACTATCGTGAGTAATTCTAGCCAAAGCAGTGAAGTTTAGCTTCAAAACTCTAATGAAACGTGATGCTCCTCACCTTTTTTGCAATTCAAAAGGATCTTGGTTTTTATTGGATGTGATTCGGTTGAAATCAAAAGATCCGCGATTAAAGCGGTTCGTTAGCTGTCGTGATGAATAATTAAATTGACCTTCGCATAGTTATTTCTCGTAAGCATTCACCTTCGCCGCCAGTCAACTTCCGTGTGCTCGCCGGGGTTCTTGCAGTTTAATAGTTTGATATATGCAATTATTACGTATCGGTTCACTTGCTTGCATCAAATTAGACCAAAAAAAATCTATGTAGAGCTGAAACGTTCCTCCAAAAACAATGCAGTTTTTGTTCTCTACACATGGCAGAAGATTTTTGATGTTTCTCAATCAAGCAGTTTTATAGAGTTTTCTATTCCATAATACGAAAATTCTGCGGATTCTTCAGATCAGTTGAGTAATGAAAATTCGATTCAGAACGTGGGAAATCAAATCTATCTTGAACTTGTTTAGATAACACAAAACTAATGGATTTTCGATCTGAATTTCATATTTCTTTATCTCGGTTTATTATTGCGTAAGCTTATGAAACTTTTGTTTTTCGACCCACTAAGCAGAAAGAAGAAATCCGAAAAAATTTGAAAAGGATTCTTTCGAAAAATTGAAAAACCGATTAAATTTGTTACTATGTATATTTTTTACAGAACCTTTCGGTCATGAAAAGTACTGATGTCAAATAATATAATACAAAATTGAAATCAATGAAAAAAAAAATTCGTGATTTCCGGTGGGACCGATCTGTTGATAAAAAGCACACACATAAAAAGTTACACACAAAATCCGGAAAAATCCGACTAAGCGGTGTTGTTACGCCGGAGCTCATTTCATACTGGTATAAGTCAGTAATGATTTATGGCCAGGGTCTTGAAGAATTCTATTTTGCTTATAACTCTAACAGCAGGTGAAATTTGAAGTTCATGAGCTTTCATATTTTGGCAAAACATAAAAATGAAAGTGCTTGAGATAAAAACTCTACTGAGTGACATAAAACCAACTCAATTGTTTTTGCTGTTTCAGCTAAGTCCCAAAAATTTTTGAAGTGTAACAACCACAACGAGAACCAATATTGAATTTTTTCAGTGCAAAGATAAGTGATAAATTGGTGAATACATTTTGGGAATGACCTAATCAATTATAAACTATTAATTTGATTACATCTCATTGAAAAAGAGCCCATGCTTGACAGATACTTTTTGAAGATGTTAGGCCGATTCATGCTAAAAGACCTCCGTTCCAATGAAAATTAAATTCCATTATTCGAGAACGTCCATCAAAGACCACTCTTTGATTGAAACATTGTTGTTAATCAAAGATCCAGATCACTTATACAAAACAATGCGCATATCCCACACATCGTTGGTCATTAGATCGATAGTTAAACATACACTCCAAACAATGTGATAAAAATAAGGTAAAACTAGTATTCAGATACGTCTCTAGCATTAGGTATTACAGCAACACAATTTATGTATGTTTTGAAATGTCGGATAGACGAATGGAGCATCTTTTTCCCCAAACCCTATTTTAAGTTACTGATTTGTGTTCAAGGTTACGGAGAGGTCTAACCAAACCAATATACACTGAAGTCTTTTGAAACTTCGCATAGAAAAACCACATAACTCTGAAACTTCGCATAAAAAAACCAGCAGAAGAGAAACCGCATAACTCTGAAAATTCGCATAGAAAAAACCGCATAACTCTAAAAATTCGCATAAAAAAGTCGCGTAAAAAACCGCATAAAAAAAGACCTCAGTGTACTTAATTCTCATTTCCATATGAAGAAGAATGCTTCCAAGAAAGTTTACTGTCCTTCCCCTTGTTTCACGAAGATGAAACTCCGTTCTGGGTGGATTTAGCATTATGCCATTAAGCGAAACCGGTAATGGAGTGGTACGAAGTCAAAGACGTACGTGGTACGACGCAGACGAAATTGCCAAAATGCCAGCATTTCATTCAATGGAAAAATATTTCGAGTGTTTATGAAGGGCGAGCTTCGGAAAACAGAGAATGACTTCTAAAACGATAGGGATTTGAAAAAGTGTTTAAGAAAGATGTCGTTAAGTCTAGGACAGTGGTCGGGAACTTGCGGTTCGTGAGCAACATGTGGTGTTTAGAGTGTAACAAGCTTGCACGCGCACGTGACGCACGCTTCGCATGACGCTTGCAATCTGACAGCAAACTTGAAATGTTCAATGTATTTTTATGAGTTTTCAGACTTTTCAATAAATTAGCTGTTCCAATGTTTTAATTTTCACCTTCTTCATATAGAAAGGCTATGAAATCACTATGAAAACCGACTTTTGAACCGAGGCCCAGGGGGCCGAATGTCACAGACAATTCTACTCAGTTAGTCGAGTACGCAAAATGTCTATGGCTGTGTCGGTGTCTGACTGAGTGTATATGTGTGTGTATGTACAACAAAATTGTACACTCGATTCTATCGAAGATGGCTGGACCGATTTACACAAACTTCTATTCAAATGAAAGGTCCCTTGGTCCTATAGCCCGTTATTGAATTTCATCTGGATCTGACTTCCGATTCCGGAGTTACGGGATAAAAGTTCACTCGATTTTTTCAGAGATCACTTATCTAATTTTCGCAAGCTTAGATCCATACGAAAGGTCTCACAAACCCATGTAGTCCTACTGAATTTCATCCGAATACGACTTCCGATTCCGTATTTACAGGCTAATAAGTAAAAAAAAATCATTTTCATGTGCGTGTTTTGTCGTGAATACGACTTACTTTACTATGGGGTGCCTTTTCAAAATTTACCCTCGGAGAGAGTGATAAGTTTTTGATCGTGAATAATCTGCATTGGTAAAAAAGCAACGGTGGAGAGCATTACGCAAAATCAGTCGTTCTAATGGCTCTAAAAGTTTTCTAAAGAACTATTAGGATTTGTTGTTCGCAAATCGAAGGGAAATATCCTCAGTTTAGTGCAAATCTAGAACAGTTGGATTAGATTTGTGCACTTTTCGCTGTGTGAAATTCACAGTAATCGAGATCAAGTGAAGCCTTCTTTGTTTTTGCGAAAAATGTGGAAAAGGGGAATCGACGACACGACCAGACACTCCGAACAAAAATCGGCTTCGAAAGTGTTCTCAAGCGATTTACCATAGTTGGAACGATCCCTTGTAATGAAACGAAATATATTTTTCAAGCATCACTGTCTCAGTTGCTGTACGACACGAAGTGGTTACCAAGTTACCACATAAAAATAAATAAACAATAGTACAGTCGATTTTTGAGAAAAGCTCCGCATTAAAAACTGTATTTGAATTGGAACCAAGAACGTAGATTAGCGCAGGAACTATTTCAGTCAGTTGTAACACATCCGGACTATTAAAAAGGTACTCAATCATCGAGACTGACAGACTCAGTTATCCGTTAAGACTAGGCATCTCAGCACGAGTTAACTATTTGAGCGAACATTCTCCCTGCATAAACTGAAGATCAACTTCAATGAAACCTCAACCGTGCGAAATCGTTATGAAAATGAATTTAATTATTTTATAAATGGACAATTTTATAAATAAAACGTTTTGTTTTTTACACGATGAGATAACATATGTTCTATTCCGCTACATACACCAATCCGTACAGTATCGCAACGCCCAGAAGCATAAACAGAGCAGAACCAGTCTTTCCGTACATATTTATTTCGACATAAGCTCCAGGAAATGCTTCGACCCCAGTTACATTAATCAGTTTCGTGGTAAAATTTTAAATCGTTAATATCGACTAGATGTTTTATCATAAATTGAAAAGCAATTTTCGCTGAAACCATTTTTGGTATGAAGCCAGCGAATGCCAGAAAAGTAAATTCCGTGAGTGTTTGGACCATAAAAAATGCTCCCAATGACTCACATAATCCTAAATACAACGACGCTCGTATCAAAGATTAATGTATACATTTTTCAACAGCACTTAGGATGCGAAATAATAACACTTGTAAGTAGTTGGTATGGCCAAGTATAGAAGTTCCTGTCTTTTCGAGAAATTCATTTTGTTGTTGTTCTTAATTACTTCCAGAGGAAACAGTTTCCAAGGTTATGGTTACTATTATGTTAAATAGAGTGACTATAATCAGAGTGGCGACAGCTGTTCGTTTGGAATGACAGCTCCCAGTTCCAAACGAGCAAACGACCTGTCAATTCAATATAAAGCTAATGGAATGTTTCGAATTGTTGCCAAAATTACGGATGAGATGTCGTCACTCTGGTTATAGGCACTCTAATGTTAAATATAACAGTTTATCAAGCTGTGTTGCCAGCATCATATATATATATAAATTAACGACAAATCTGCGACGCCAACAATTGTGACCAAAGGGTCATCTATCGAGTCTACCACACCAACACCTGCTATACGATATGCCACGACATCGAACCAGCCTAATTCTAGATCAGCACTTTCGACGCATGGATACTTGGAAACACCGACCATCAGGGCGGACAACGTGACCAGCAGACCATCGTCAAATGCAGGATCAGCAGTTTTAGGGAAAGCCAGGGCCATCGTGCAGTCGATATAGAATAAATAAATCAGTCTAGTTCTTACCTCCACAGTGTGCAGTTTAGTTATTAATTTTTAAAAATCCGAAATCCCCAAGTGGGCTATTAATTGGCGCAGTCGTACAGGATAATTGCTTGAAGTGTTCGCGAAGTAGTAATCGGTTTCGAGACTTAGTCGTTCGCGAGTGTATATCGCGGATTAGAAGACCAGCTGCAGCCGAACACAGCAAGGACCATACGTTAAAACAAGCTCGAGAGAACATCGACAATTGTAAGTAATTTTACATTTTTAATTAACATTTAAAGACGGACAAGAGCTTTCTAGAAAAAAATAAAAGCCTTGTCTCGATACCAAAAACATAATCCTTACTAATTCAGAGAGTGGATCCCGGGCCACCAGGGTGGAACCGTAAGAAAAACTCTAAATATCACAAAAGTGTTTAAACTAACATAAAAATAAAAGAAAATAATATCTAAATAAACTCAATTTAAGCAACACTAATTTAACATACAGGAAGTGATAGTGAAAAAATGGAGCATCTACAAGCTCAAATATTAGACCTGCAAAATTTATTGCAGGACAAAGAAGAACAAATTGAACGGATGCATTTGGAAGCCATAGGTGCTGCGGAGGCGGTGCAGGCAGCCCAGGCTTCTGCCAACGCCGCGCGCATGCAAGTTACTAATAATGTGACTGGAGTCGAGGGTATTTTAAAAACCCTGCAGACTCCACAAATCATTAAGGATTTGCCATCCTTTGATGGCAATCCAATCAAATTGCATAACTTTATTAAAAGTATAGATAATCTGATGCCGATACTCGGAAACGCGAGAGGCACAGCTGTTTATAGCGTTTGGATACAAGCAATTCGTGCAAAGATCCACGGAGACGCCGATAATGTGCTAGAACTCTATGGCACAAATCTCGAGTGGGAAGAAATAAAAAACAATCTCATTACCCACTACAGTGACAGGCGAGACGAGGTTTGTCTAACCAGAGACTTGTTTCGTTTGGAACAGACCTCAACAGTAGAAGAATTTTACGGGAGAGTTTCACATCTTGTATCTCTCCTAGTGAATCTGCTTAATTTAAGCAATAATAATAGTGAAGTGAGAGAAGCAAAGAACAGATTGTACCAAGAGATGGGTTTGAAAGTCTTCCTAGGAGGCCTAAGAGAACCCCTCGGGCCGATCATCAGAGCACAAGCTCCAACAACAACAAAAGAGGCTTTGAGATTATGTCTCGAAGAAGCGAACTATAATCGCGGAAGAAACTTTAACAAACCTAACACATTCACTCCACCACCTCCACCAAGAGCACCGGCGCTAATACCGAGAATACCCATGAGACCACCTCCTGGGTTTCAACAAACGCGACCCACGCAAATGTACTCACAGTTTCGACCCCCACAGTCTTTCCCCCAATATAGAACACCCAACATGCAACATTTCAAACCTCTACCGCCACAACCGGCAAGACAATTCCGGCCATCTCAATTCAACCAACAATATTCAAAACCTGTCCCCATGGAAGTCGACCCTTCCATTCGAAGCCACCAAGTAAATTACATGAATCGTACATACCCACCAAGAGCAACTCTTGGACCAAACTACCAGTTACAAGTAGACGAAGAACAAAATTTAATTAATCAAGATCAATCTTATGACTATTCATATGATCTCGATCATTATAACATACCGGACAACCAGCAACAAGCTATCGAACCGGATATGCAGAACTATACTGAACCTCAACAACAGATAGATAAGAACACCGATGAACCTATTTCTGACGAGTTAAATTTTCGTTTAACAGAAAAAACTTTACATCCGACCTAAACAACTTTATTCCATATGTGAAACTTCGGACATCAACAGGAAAATTTCTAAATTTCCTTATCGATACCGGAGCAAATAAAAATTATTTAGACCCGAAACATTCAAACTACGAAAAATGCCGATTTACACAGCCGAGGAAAGTGCGAAATATTAACGGAACACACACAGTAGATAAATTCGTAGTTTTCAACCCTTTTCCAAACATACCCAATACCAAACCACTAACATTTTTCTTGTTCAAATTCCACCCATTTTTCGATGGACTGATAGGATATCAGTCTCTGAAAGATCTAAAAGCAGAAATTATCATATCTTCGAATGAACTACGCCTTCCAGCCGGAATTATACAAATGGCAAGGAAATATCCCGATACCTCTTGCATAAACCTTAACGCACACGAGAGCAAGATAATTAATCTGCCAGTCAACACCACAGAAGGCGATTTTCTTCTGGAAAATGATATTGAAATAAACCAAGACCTAGTTATTAACTCTGGGCTATACTATGCCTCAGATAATAGAGCATTCTTCCGAATCTCAAACTTTACAGATACACCAACTAAATTTTCAGTCACAGACTCAATCAAAATCCAGTTAAATAATTTCGAAACAGGAAACCCATCTTTTCCAAAAAATAGACCGAAAACCCAGTTATTTGAACAATTTCGTACCGATCATCTCAATCTAGAGGAAAAAACTGAACTTTTAAAAGTGATTGCAGATCACCGTGACGTGTTTCACTTGGAAGGACAAAGCCTTTCTTTCACAAATGCAATTAAACACAGCATTAATACGAAAGATGACCTTCCAGTTCATTGTAAATCGTATCGCTACCCCTATTGTCATCGAGAAGAAGTACAGAAGCAGATAGATAACATGTTGAAACAACAAATCATAAGGCCATCAAGCAGTCCTTGGTCCTCCCCAGTGTGGGTCGTACCAAAGAAATTAGATGCCTCTGGTACTCAGAAATGGCGCTTAGTCATAGATTACCGCAAGTTGAACGATAAAACGACCGAAGACAGGTATCCCATTCCAAACATCACGGATATCTTAGACAAATTAGGACGCTGCATGTATTTTTCGACGCTAGATCTTGCCTCTGGGTTTCACCAGATAGAAGTCGACGAGAAAGATATACAAAAAACCGCCTTTACAGTAGAAAATGGTCATTATGAATTCTTAAGAATGCCTTTTGGCTTGGGGAATGCTCCATCTACCTTCCAACGGGTAATGGACAACATTCTTAGAAAACATATTGGAATCCGTTGCCTCGTGTACATGGATGACATTATAGTGTTTTCCACTAGCTTGAAGGAACATTTAGACAACCTTCGCCTAATTTTCGAAACGCTTTCAAAATTTAACATGAAAATACAATTAGACAAGAGCGAATTTCTTCATAAAGAAGTTGCGTTCCTGGGCCACCTAGTTACTACCGATGGGGTAAAACCCAATCCCGACAAGATTCACATCATAAAACACTGGCCACTTCCGAATAATGAAAAACAGCTTAGAGGATTTCTCGGCGTTATAGGTTATTATCGGAAATTTATCAAAGATTTCGCAAGACTTGCAAAACCCTTAACCAATGCATTACGGAAAGGCGAAACCGTCAAACACTCGGATGAGTTCGTAAAAGCGTTTGAAAAACTGAAAGCTATCCTCACAAGTAGTAACATACTTAAATATCCCGAATTCGATAAACCATTTATTCTCACCACTGATGCATCAAACTATGCAGTAGGTGCAGTGCTATCTCAAGGTGCAGTGGGTAGTGACCGACCAATTGCTTTTGCTTCAAGAACGCTGAATAAATCCGAAGAGAATTATTCAGCAATCGAGAAAGAACTTCTAGCCATTGTCTGGGGATGTAAATATTTTCGCCCTTATCTATATGGACGTAGATTCATCTTATATACGGACCACAAACCACTCACGTATAGTATGAATTTGAAAGATAGCAACAGTAGGCTCATTCACTGGCGACTATACTTGGAACAATTCAATTTTGAAATTAGATACCGTCCCGGCAAACAAAATGTAGTTGCAGACGGACTGTCAAGAGTGCATCACGAATTAAACGTGAATGAAGTAGAAAACTCCTCCGATGACGCAACCGTACACTCCGCCGACACGGATGACACGGAATTCATACCATGCACGGAAATCCCTTTGAATCACTACTCAAATCAAATAGTCTTGAATTTTGGCACAGAAGACTCAGAAGCATACGAAGAAATCTTCCCAAGAATCCATAGACGAACCATTACCAAAATATCGTACGGAGTCCCATACCTTATAAGACTTTTTAAGGACTTTATAGACCCCAAACGAACTAACTGCATTATGTGCCCCGAGAGACTGATCGGGACAATACAAACAGTTTATCATAATTATTTCAGCCGAGGTAAACCATTCAAAATTTATATTACACAGAAAATCCTAGACGATCTAAGGACTCCAGAGGAGCAAAATTTGAAGATAGAACAAACCCACAATTTCGCTCATCGCGGAGTCTGGTAAAACAACAAGCAAATTTCAAAACGATTTTATTTCCCAAGAATGAAACGTAAAATCCAACAATTTGTAAAACTATGCATCATCTGCAACAAGGCCAAATACGAAAGGCACCCATACCAGATCCACCGGACCAATACTCCAGAATCAAATAAACCTTGGGAAATAATCCATGTAGACCTTTTCATCTCTCAACCAACGATCTTTATTTCTGCGGTTGATAAGTTTTCAAGATTTGCTTCTATTATCCCCATAAAATCTAGAACTATAGTTGACATAAAAAAGGGCTTAACGAAACTATTTTCTTTGTACGGTACTCCTAATAGTATGGTTTGTGACAATGAACCTGCACTAAAGTCTATAGAAATTCGCAGTTTGTTAGACAGCCTAAACATTGCAATACATTTTGTTCCCCCTAATCATAGTTTGAGCAACGGAAAAGTCGAAAGGCCCCTAACCCGGAACAAGAACAAACAGTTTTTGTTCGCACACAAGGAATAAAGGACAAAACGAGGAACTGTTTTGCATCAGCCGTAGTAACTGAAAACCAAACCAAAATCTTGGTGGATAACACGGGAAAATTAATACATAAAGAAAACCTTAAAAGAATTTAATCATTTTATTGTCTATCGTTTCAGGAAAAAGTGGAAAATGCGAACTTTCAACTGGGTAATAATCACATATCTAATTGTCGGTACCTCTTCACAAACAATCCAAGTCCATGACATAAGAAATAATCCAGGAGCACTAATACTAAAGAACGGACAGGCTAGAATAAGCAACGGACACAAAAGATTTCTTCACATAATAGACCTAGCAGAACTCGAAACCTCTTTAAAAATTCTAGAAAGCACGACAGAAGAAACTAACGACAATAATCTCTCAAGACTCATTAGAATCAAACTCTCATCAACAAAATCCCTGTTAGAAACATTATACCCTAAAGTAAGAGCTAGAAGAGCTTTAGAAATACTTGGAACCACAATAAAATTTATAACTGGTAATCTCGATGCAAACGATTTAAAAGTCATTAACGAAAATTTTCACAAAATTCAGGAATCAAATAGCGAGTTAATAACACAAAACAATGTTCAAATAAAAATTAATAAAAAATTCGAGAACAGATTACAGATTCTCTTGAACGAAATTAAAACCCAACAAAATGATTTAATCAAAATTTCTGAAGAAAAAAACCATATAGCTAAAGAAACCACTAGGATAGTAACCTTGTTTCAAATAGATTCATTTTACCAGATATTAACATTGATCGAAAACACATTAGCACTAGCACAATTGAATGTTTTGAATCGCCAAATATTGAGTTACAACGAAATCGTTTCGATAGGTGAAGATCTTAGAAGAGAGGGACTAGAATTCAATAGCCTTGACGAGGTCTGCAGCCTTCTTTCAACTACAACCTTCTACAGAGGACACCATCTAGTAATCAGCATCGATATCCCACTAATATACCCAGAACACTATCAGAAGATAAAACTCGTACCGATACCCATAGGAAACAAAATGTTGGCCGTAGAGTACGCAACACTGCTGGTACATCGCAACCAAACGTTAGCAATATTATCAAAATGCTCAGAATCCATACACACGACCATATGTAAACCAATGCAAGTGCAAGACATCAGTGAAAACGAATGCATTGCACCACTTGTGCGAGAAAGCAGAGGTAAATGCCCTTTCAAGGAAACTACACAAATGACAGAATTCAAACTTTTTTTTTTTTTTTTTAAATAACTATTTATTGGAATATGAGTTAAAATTAAATTATTAAGATTTAAATTGGGTGTTCAGCCACAAGTGGTGACTTTTCAGCCCTGTTAAATATATATATGATTTGGTTATTACCATGAAGACATCATTTGCTTCCGCAATTCTGAGATTTTTGTGTAGGGAAAATTCTAAACCTACTTGTATTGTGTAATGGGGAAAAGGAACTTATATACTAACTTACTAACTAATACAGAGAGCGAATCGATTCAATTGAAGATTGCATCGATTTTTGTCGGAATTTGCTTATAATATTATGTGACATTACATCTAATAGTTCTATATTTGTGAGTCTGTGTAACTCATTTGTACTAAACCAGGGAGGACGCTTCAGAATCATTTTCAGAATTTTATTCTGAATCCTTTGAAGCGTTTTCTTCCTGGTGGAACAACAGCTTGACCAAATTGGTACCGCATAAAGCATGGCTGGTCTGAAAATTTGTTTATAAATTAACAATTTGTTTTTTAGACAGAGCTTAGAATTTCTGTTTATAAGAGGATATAAACATTTAATATATTTATTACACTTTGCCTGGATTCCTGCAATGTGATCCTTGAAAGTGAGTTTTTTGTCATACGTTAAACCTAAGTATTTAGCTTGATCAGACCATGTCAATTCCAAGCCATTCAATTTGAGAATGTGATTATTGTTTGGTTTTAGAAAAGAAGCTCTTGGCTTGTGAGGAAAGATAATTAATTGCGTTTTTGCTGCATTTGGTTTAATTTTCCATTTTGACAGATAATCACTGAAAATATTTAAACTTCTTTGTAGGCGACTGCAGATCACTCTTAGATTTCTACCTGTGGCTAACAGACTTGTGTCGTCACAGAATAGCGATTTCTGACAACCAACGGGTAGATTTGGAAGATCAGAAGTGAAAATATTATACAAGATTGGAGCTACACTCGAACCCTGCGGAACACCGGCTCGTACGGGTAGCAATTCAGATTTACAATTCTGATAGCTAACCTGAAGAGTACGATCAGTTAAATAATTTTGAATCATTTTGATCAAATAAATAGGAAACTGGAAATCAGACATTTTTGCTATTAAACCTTTGTGCCAAACACTGTCGAATGCTTTTTCTATGTCTAGAAGAGCAACTCCAGTGGATAACCCAGAAGATTTATTTGTTTTTATCATGTTCGTTACTCTGACAAGTTGATGAGTAGTTGAATGTTCATGACGAAATCCAAACTGCTCTGGTAAAAAAATTGAATTCTCATTTATATGAGTCATCATTCTTAACAAGATAATTTTTTCAAAAAGTTTACTGATAGAAGAAAGTAAGCTAATTGGGCGATAACTTGATGTTTCTGCTGGGTTTTTATCAGGTTTTAGGATAGGAATTACTTTAGCGTTTTTCCATCTTTTTGGGAAGTAAGCTAATGAAAAACACTTGTTGAAAATTTTAACCAGGAGTCTCAAGGCAACATCGGGAAGATTTTTAATAAGAATATTAAAAATTCCATCATTACCAGGAGCCTTCATGTTTTTGAGTTTCCTAATAATTGATTTAATTTCATCAAAATTCGTCTCAATAATGTCATCGTGTGATAACACTTGGGTTGAAATATAATCATACTTCAGTGAGACTTCATTTTCAATAGGACTCACAACGTTTAAATTAAAATTGTGGACACTCTCGAACTGCTGAGCAAGTTTTTGAGCTTTTTCACCATTTGTAAGAAGTATTTGATTTCCTTCCTTGAGAGCAGGAATTGGTTTCTGAGGTTTCTTAAGAACCTTAGAAAGTTTCCAGAAAGGTTCAGAATATGGTTTAATTTGTTCAACTTCTTTAGCGAAATTTTCATTTCGCAAAAGAGTAAATCTATGTTTAATTTCTTTTTGTAAATCCTTAACTATGTTTTTCATAGCAGGATCACGAGAACGTTGATATTGTCGTCGACGAACATTCTTCAACCGAATGAGCAGTTGAAGATTGTCATCGATGATAGGAGAATTTAATTTAGTTTGAGCTTTGGGAACTGAAAGATTTCTAGCTTCGATAATATAATGATTCAAATTATCAATTGCTGTGTCGATGTCCGCAGAATTTTCTAAAATAGTTTCATGATCCACATGATTTTCAATGTGAGATCTGTAATCCAACCAATTAGCTCTATGATAGTTGAAAATAGAACTAATTGGATTAATTATAGCTTCGTTGGAAAGTCTGAATGTTACTGGAAGATGATCTGAGTCAAAATCAGCATGAGTAATCGGTTCACTACAAATGTGACTTTGATCTGTTAGAACCAGATCAATTGTAGACGGGTTTTTCACGGAAGAGAAACAAGTAGGATTACTGGGATGAAGAACTGTAAAGTAACCAGCTGAGAGTTGATTATGAAGTATTTTACCATTACTGTTATTTTGCCTACAATTCCACTGGACATGCTTAGCATTTAAGTCCCCTATTACGAAAAATTTCGATCGATATCTTGTAAGTTTTTGCAAATCGCCTTTAAAGAAATTTAATTGTTCGCCGGTGCATTGGAATGGCAAATATGCTCCAGCGATGAAATAAATTCCATGAATGGTTTCAACTTCGATTCCCAAGCTTTCAATAACTTTAGTATTGAAAGAAGGTAAAATTCGATGTTTAATTTGCCGTTGGACAAAAATGGCAACTCCACCACCAATTCCAGTAAACCTGTCAAATCGATGAACCACATAATGTGGATTACTTTTCAATTTTACATTTGGTTTAAGAAAAGTTTCTGTCACAATGGCAATATGAATTTTGTGAACTTTGAGAAAATTATAAAATTCATCTTCACTCGATTTCAAAGATCGAGCATTCCAATTTAAAATATTCAAATAATTATTTAACATCACTGTTAAATTTTAAATTCATTATAATATTATTTGCAAATTTCCATCCGATTTGAAATGCTTCAAAAAGTGATGAAGTCGAATTCATTTGGATGATCATTTGAAAAAGTTGATCTTGTAGGTAGATCATTTTATTTTCAGTTATATCGCCTAAATCGACTTTATTTAAAGAAGCGAATGGCATTGAAGGAATATTTGTAGGTAGACTGCCATTAGAAGAAGATGATTTGGCCGGTCTACCTATTAATAAATTGTTTTCGTTAGAAGAAGAACTGCAAGGCGGTCCTGTGTTTTGATTATTTACATTAGAAGAAATAGGAGATAGATTTCTACCTAATATACCAGCATAACTGACATTAGAAGAAGATGATGACGAGGTCGATCTACCTGTCAATAAATTGTTTTCGTTAGAAGACGAATTGGCAGGTGCCTTAGAAGAATTTTCAGGTATATTCTGTAAATTTAAGGTCGTTGATTTGACTTGTTGTCTAAGCGAACGAGCGTTTAAAATTTTTTCCCTGACAGGACATTTCAAATAATTGGATTTATGATTTCCATTGCAATTTGAACATGAAAATTTATCAGTGGTTTCATTCATTGGACAAACGTCTTTCGAATGCGATTTACCACAATTCAAACACCGTATATCCATATGACAATTTTTGGTTCCATGGCCGAAGCCTTGGCAACGACGACATTGCGTTAAGTTTGCAATACGATTATGCCGTTTATAATGTTCCCAATGAATTTTAATGTGGGAAATGAAACGTAAAGTTTTCAAATTGTTTACGTCACTTCGATTGAAGTGTATTAGGTAAAGTTCATGGGAAATTCCAGAGCGTGGTTTAGAAGTACCATTCGCTCTTTTTTTCATAAGTATTACTTGGGAAGGGGCAAAACCAAGCAATTCTTTTAGTTCATTTTTAATTTCATCAATACTTTGATCATTTGATAATCCTTTCAAGACAGCCTTGAAGGGTCTGTCTGATTTTATATCATATGAATAAAATTTATGAAGTTTTTCGGACAAATATCGAATAAGACGTTCGTAATCTTCCAATCCATCCACCAAGACTCGACATTCTCCTCTTCGTCCGATTTGAAATGAGACTTTTACTTCCGGGAGAAAAGTAGAAAGCTCAGTACGGAATGCTTTGAAGTCGGAAATCATCACCGTCACTGGTGGCATAGATTGATGTTTCTTCCCAGAACGACAAGCGTCCATTTTGGGAATTTTTGAAGAATTTTCTTCTATGTCGCTACAATCGGATTCAGGAAGAATCTCGTAAATATTGTTAGACGGCATAGGATCAACGGTAGGGAAATCCGTCCGTTGTCTTTTATTTTTACATTCAGATTCTATAAGATCGTGAATGTTATTAGAAAAATGTTGAATAACGGATTGTGATTTATTCCGTATTGAATTATTTTTAGCCTTAGGCTTGTTGCCTTTCCGGTTGGACGCAGGCATTTTTGAAATTAATGAAATTTTAAATTAAATTAACTAGGCTAAATTAGTCTTCGATTAGACTCCTAGCTAGCCTTAAAAAAGGCTGATTAATTTCTTAGTCACTCTAATATCACTCTTTGTATCACTTAGTCACTCTAATATCACTCTTTGTATCACTTAGTCACTTAGTTAGTGATTCAGGTAGCCTTGAAAAAGACTGAAGCCTTGAATCAATGAAACTCTAGGTAGCCAGAAAAAAAAATTCCAGGAGCCAAGAGCTATACGCGTGCGGTGCGAACGACTGTTCAACACCGACTATCAGAATTCAAACTGTTAACCCCTGGAACAATACTAACAATAGTAACACATGGATCCGTCATGTTGAGTAGCACATGCGGAATTGATGAAAAGGACATCCACGGAATTGCCCTAATTACTTTTTCCAACTGTTCCGTCTGGATCCAAAATAAACTATTCGAAAACTACGAAGTCGAAGTCAAACCAGCTATCATATCACCGTTAAATCGACTACAAATTGATGAAGCATCTCTGGAACCATTTTTCAATATTTCAGAACTACAGACACTACACATAAAAAACAGGGAGAGGCTAAAAGCTGCTGAATTTAAATACAATTCATCCACCATTATAATCATTATCATATTCGCCACAATGTCGATAATTACGATAACACTTTCTTGTATGAGGAAAAAAATACAAAGCCTTTGCACGGGACGTGCAAATCTTGAGGATGGAGCAATTAACGACAAATCTGCGACGCCAACAATTGTGACCAAAGGGTCATCTATCGAGTCTACCACACCAACACCTGCTATACGATATGCCACGACATCGAACCAGCCTAATTCTAGATCAGCACTTTCGACGCATGGATACTTGGAAACACCGACCATCAGGGCGGACAACGTGACCAGCAGACCATCGTCAAATGCAGGATCAGCAGTTTTAGGGAAAGCCAGGGCCATCGTGCAGTCGATATAGAATAAATAAATCAGTTCTTATTCTTAGTTCTTACCTCCACAGTGTGCAGTTTAGTTATTAATTTTTAAAAATCCGAAATCCCCAAGTGGGCTATTAATTTATATTTAAACGATTCCATTTTTACATTACGAGTTACTGAGGGGTAGTTAAATTTGCGATACAGTTTCGAAAAGCGAGTGGCAGGTCGTGTCGTCGGGGTAATGCTTGCATAATTCATACAATTGATCAACTAATTGATACTCGGAAGTGTTAAGGAACATGTCAGTTGTTTTCGTATTCATGACATCCAGTTATGTCTCTGACATTAGCCACCCGCCTTTTTCATATTTTGAATTATCGTTTTATAATTCCGGAACCGGAAGGTGGATCCGGACAAAACTCTACACTTACTTTTGGGAACTTAGTTCCTTTCATTTACCCACCCGCCTTCTTATACTTACTTTATATTAGCCGTATAATTCTTCAATTGAACAGGTTTGGTTATTTGATGACCAAATACACTGAATTTGGGTATGCCGGATCTTCGTTCCCGGTTTCGGAAATACCGAAAAACGTGATCATGTACTTCAAACCGGAAATCACTCCAATTTCCCAACAACGGTAGGACTGATTTTCACAAACTTAAATTTAAATGAAAGGAACTAAGTTCCCAAAAGTAAGTTCCCGAAACTAGCTTTGTAAACAACACAAAATACATCTGCTTGCAGTGGCGATAGAATCCAAACTGATCCAATTTTTGTTGAGAGATTTGTTTTTACCTGATTTCGTTTGTAGCTTTTTCACTAATGGGCGGTCCTAACGGCTATAATAATAGCAGCATATAGAATTTTAATTTCGATTATTTAATTTCGGATTTGCATTTCATTGAAAGAAACTATCCGGATGCTGTACGAGATTCATTCCTGCCTTTCAGAAGGACCAAATTGTGGAACTCATCAAGATATTAAACACTGTTTGGAACATTTTCTCGAACGATTTGTTGTACAGCAGCAGATATTTTGTTCTCTTCCTCAGAACGCGTTCTGATTGGCTGGTGTTGACATGGGCCAAATGAGACAGGTTTTTCAATAGTGTACTATTGAAATACTTCAATGCTTTTTCTTTACACGCTTAAGTTGAAAAATTTCGATTCTATTGGTAGTTAGATTATATAAATCCTTTCACTGATCACTGAGCTATGAGCTTTAAAAATACGAGCAAGGCAAAGGCGCCTTATGAATTATCCTCTTTGATACTCGTTTATACCAAACATTTCAGAAAAGTTTAATTTTGAATTATTTGAGATTATGTCACACAACTGAATATTTTATCATAAAATTGTGATCATATTTCCGATGGCATGTAGCAAAAATTATGTTCATTCGTTAGATACAACAAGAGATATTCACGATCAAAGACTTATCACTCTCTCTGAGGGTAAATTTTGAAAAGGCACCCCATAGTAAAGTAAGTCGTATTTACGACAAAAACGGTTTCAGATGCAACGAACGATTCCGACTCGAAATTTATTACTTCGCCGGAATTCATTTTGAATTTCGAATCAAATTTCTGGATAAGTCTGAAATTGAGCTACTCACTGAAAAAAAACTTCATCATGGACTAGTATATTAAGCACAACAATTGATTTAAGTCGGTTTTATAATAATTGATTGATTGAGATAACAATCTATCGGAGTTTTTATTAAATATTTGACATTATTTCAAGCATCTAATACAAATCAAGAAGACTTCATTGTATCCTAAGTCGGTGCAAACCGTTGTAGCCATCTCTTAGGAAGCAATGTGAGTTGCGGAATTACATAGCTTCAATAAATACTTGCACGAGTTCTCTTAACAAGCCATCTACATGTGAAATCCCGACGATTATCGACTTACGTGATCATACAAATAATCGAAAATACTTTCCATCGTGCTGTGTTTGTCAAAACAACGGAAAAATCCGCAAAGTTGGCACAGTCGAATTCGCGCCACTTTCGATCGATTGTATAAACCTTCCTCATATAAGAGAGAGAGAGAGAGATTCCACGATTGTACGTTGCACACGCATTCTCCAATAATTGCTTCCCACATCACACACTGGCACGGTCGAAGTCGTTGGAAGCAAATGCATAATTGTCATCGATATGTGAGGTTATGTGAGTTCTATCATCCGTCCACGAGATAATCTCATGGACACCGAAGGAGTAGGCGACAAGCTGTGCTTAATAAAAATGCATTACGGCAATGAAAACGAAACGAACTCGCGATAAATACCGTGATGCAAAAACTGAAATCTGGAGGATTCGAGGTAAAGAGGAAACGCAAAACTAAAAAAAAAACTACTCAATAGTACAGCCGATTTCATCTAATACTACGATCAAGCGAAGTACGGCTGAACCTTCAACGCGCTCGCTGACGACAGTGACTCAGTTATTTTTGTTGGAATCAATTAACTGACACTGGACTAATTTGCAGTTAAGTGGTTCCGTACTCGAAATGTGTTGAGAGTCCTTGATCCTTCTTGAATTTGCCGCTGCATATAACTTGACTGCCTATGGTTTGCGGTGACAAAAGCGTTAAGGAGGTGATCGTGATTATACTTCATCGGACGGTAAAATGTGGCAAGTTCGTTTGTGTTCAGTTGCCAGGTTGGTATTTGGAATCAATAATTCGGTAGTAATTCCTCCCGTCTACTTTGTATGTGATCTGTTCACTAGAGCGAATGCAGAGTTCTACTAGAAAGCTTCAACCCAGCTTCTAAAACAGGCGCTTCCTTAGCTTTGAACCAATCACCCCTCTAAATCCGTTGACGGCGGCTGATCACCGCACAACAGCGGCTTCGATCGGAGCGTCGGAGCGATCGCGCTTGTACTACCGCTTGTAATGGTGATTGCAAATTGAAACACCGCTCGCCATAGCGGTGCTGCTGCTGCTGCTGCTGTGTCATACCGGTACCGTTCCACTTACCGTAACTAGCAGGCAGATGAAGGTGAAACTGGTCACTTAGGAATTCCCATTCAGATTTTCGTGCTAGAAGACAAAGAGAGGCACTATGGGCAGACTATGGCACTTTCAAACGTGGCACAGAGGCACTACTCGACTGTCCTTCAGTTAAGGAAAGTAAGCGAACGAGTTTGCACTCGGAACGATGCACTAAGCTGATGATTTGTTTTAATATTGTTATCTTCAAGTAAGATTTGAAGAGAAGCTTGTATTTCTGAAGCATCTTTCGAATTGAAAGTTTCTTTTCAGATGCACTTTATTTTAACTTTAGTTTTTTTTAGTAATCAACGGAATTCGACACACATTTCGTTATAATAAAGGGTGATTTTTTAAGAGCTTGAGAACTTTTTTAAACAATAAAACGCATAAAATTTGCAAAATCTCATCGGTTCTTTATTTTAAACGTTAGATTGGTACATGACATTTACTTTTTGAAGATAATTTCATTTAAATGTTGACCGCGGCTGCGTCTTAGGTGGTCCATTCGGAAAATCCGCTTTTTTATCGACAAATTTTGTTCAGCGATGAGGCTCATTTCTGGTTGAATGGCTACGTAAATAAGCAAAATTGCCGCATTTGGAGTGAAGAGCAACCAGAAGCCGTTCAAGAACTGCCCATGCATCCCGAAAAATGCACTGTTTGGTGTGGTTTGTACGCTGGTGGAATCATTGGACCGTATTTTTTCAAAGATGCTGTTGGACGCAACGTTACAGTGAATGGCGATCGCTATCGTTCGATGCTAACAAACTTTTTGTTGCCAAAAATGGAAGAACTGAACTTGGTAGACATGTGGTTTCAACAAGATGGCGCTACATGCCACACAGCTCGCGATTCTATGGCCATTTTGAGGGAAAACTTCGGAGAACAATTCATCTCAAGAAATGGACCGGTAAGTTGGCCACCAAGATCATGCGATTTGACGCCTTTAGACTATTTTTTGTGGGGCTACGTCAAGTCTAAAGTCTACAGAAATAAGCCAGTAACTATTCCAGCTTTGGAAGACAACATTTCCGAAGAAATTCGGGCTATTCCGGCCGAAATGCTCGAAAAAGTTGCCCAAAATTGGACTTTCCGAATGGACCACCTAAGACGCAGCCGCGGTCAACATTTAAATGAAATTATCTTCAAAAAGTAAATGTCATGTACCAATCTAACGTTTAAAATAAAGAACCGATGAGATTTTGCAAATTTTATGCGTTTTATTGTTTAAAAAAGTTCTCAAGCTCTTAAAAAATCACCCTTTACTATGATAAGATCGATAAAATACTAAAACGAACATGTTTTGTTTGTTACACCATGCATACATTTCTTCTTCTTCTATTTCTGGTTGGTGGCTATATTGCCAGTTAATTTTCGTTTATAGTCCAATGAACTTTCTTTTCACTGGACTACAAGCGAAAATATCGCTGTGTGGCTGCTCCGAGTCGTCAAAGTATGGATGAAAATCCTTTTTTTCTTGCGAAATACCGTTGAGAGTTTCACCGAAAGTCGTGACACATTTCATTACATTTGATTGACAAATAATAAGGTTGTGACAGTTCTGCCCTTCAACAGTTTCTCATCTGACGTTGAAATTCCAACTTGGAACAAAGAGCGGTCATTCAATTTAACGCAAAACTTGGTAAAAGTGCATCAGAAACATTCCGATTGATGCAACAAGTGTACGGCGGTCAGTGTTTGTTTCGAGCAAATGTTTTTTTTTTTTGTGGCACAATCGTTCCTTGGAGGGCCGAGTGTCGCTAGAGGATGACAAACTTGAAGGAAGACCAATTTCAGCTCGAACACATCCGAAATGATTGAAAAAGTTCATGATTAAAGACTGTTCCAGAAAGTATGGACACAACCAAAAACCGCTGCCATTTCAAAATGGTTCAGAATCTGTCAATTTTTAGGGCTACGTCCTTTTGTTTACACTCTTCTCCAACCACTTGTGCAGTTGTTTATTCGTTTTCATTAGTTTGTTTCGAAATGCGTGGACTTTCAGCAGAACAACGTCAAAAAATTGTGTACAAATGGTGCACAGAACGCGGACTGTCACTGAGAAAGATAGCAAAAATGGAAGGAGTAAGTGAAAAAGCCCTGCGACCGAAAACGGGTCGAAAAAAAGGTTCGAAAGCTGTACAATACGATTCTTGCTGGAAATTTGAACTGCATAATCATGGACGACGAAACCTACGTGAAACTCGATTACAAATCCTTGCTGGGACCACAATATTATACGGTGCGAGAAGGCAAGTATTAAACCAGTCCTAAACATCGATTGAAGTCGAAAAATTTGGTAAGAAAGGTATGGTCTGCAAGCAATTTGTAGCTGCGGTAAGATTTCGAAACCCTTCATCATCACTGCTTCAATTAATAGCGAAATATACATCAAGGAATGTTTACAAAAACGACTTCTACCCATGATTCGAAGCCACAAGGATTCTGTTGTCTTCTGGTCAGATCTTGCTTCTTGCAACTACTCGAAATCAACGGTAGAATGGTATACTACCAAAAATGTCACTTTCATCCCAACAGACATGAATCCACGAAATTGCCCACAACTTCGACTAATTGAGGAATTTTGGGCATTAACGAAGGCACATCTTAGAAAACAAGTCTCGGCTGCCGAAACCATTCAATAGTTCGAAAAAGATTGGAAAAAAGTGTCAAAACTTGTCGTCAAGAAGTCTGTACGTAATTTTATGAGCTACAATGGCTAAGTAGCAAATGTTGAGAATAATATTCTGTTTTTTTTTTATTCAATAAATAATATTCTGTTGTTGTAGTCTAATATTATCAGTATATCGAATAAAATTTGAATATCTAACACTTGTGAATGATTTACAGCGAAATCAAAGTGCTTCCATACTTTCTGGGACAGTTCATAAAGAAATGAATGATCGTAATATTTCTCTAAAAATGATAGAAAATGACTTTCGGCGAAATTACCCACTCCCATATATGGAGCTGTCGCATGCCGTAAATTCTTAACAATTTAAAATTCATTGGTATAAACAGAGATCGAGACTAGGTAAGAATTACGATCTCCCCCCCCCCCCCCCCCCTCTAAAAGAAGGTCCGGCCTATCGGATTAGAAGACGGGGTGCAACGGACGAAATTTAGATACTTTAGAACGACCTCAAGAATTAGAACGACCACAAGCGATAAATTGGAGTATGAACCGGGACGGTTGTAGTGTAACGCGTTTAGACTCAAAAACTCAGTAGGGGCGATCACCTTACCATTCCATGCAAAACTCTTTCTAGTAATCCTCGTTTTTCAAATCTGATTTAAAAATACACATTGATTCATTGTTACAAGTAGAGGTAAAAACAACTGAAATTAGAGTTTGTTAAGTAACCCTGCCGGTTGCAGAATTTCATAAGCATGATAGTCATCATAGTCGGCAGCCCTTATCTCAATAATTTCCTGGGGAGGATAAGGAATAAGAAAGAAAAGAAATGCTCCAGACATTGGGTGAGTACATTTTGAAAAAGGCGGGTGGGTAATGTCAGAGACATAACTGGATGTCGTGAATACGAAAACAACTGACATGTTCCTTAACACTTCCGAATATCAATTAGTTGATCAATTGCATGAAATTGTATGTAGAATTTGATACGATGCACATAAACTAAAGTACAGATTAGTTACATTTAACCTTCTGAAACACAAACACTATTAAATAACCGGTATAGTTCTTTATAATAAAATAATGGTGGCTCTGAAAAGAACCTTTTATGAAAGCGTTTGTGATGGAGACTGATGAGTTGAATTCGAATTCCGATGGATGGTGTAGGTGTAGCGTTAACAACCGATTATAATCTTCCAATAAAGAAAACATTAATTCGCTGGGTTGATCAATGATACAATCGGCCTAATTTATTGAACGAAGCTATCAATATGCTATCGGGATTCGTTTCTAGCATTCAGAAGGGTCAAATTGCAACGACATTAATCTTTGGAGCATTTTTCGCAAAAAACAAAGAAGGCTTCACTTGATCTCGATTACTGTGAATTTCACACAGCGAAAAGTGAACAAATCTAACCAAACTGTTCTTTTGAGCCGTTAGAACGGCTGATTTTGTGTAATGCTCTCCACCGTTGTTTTTTCGTCAATGCAAATGACTGGCAGCTGTGACGTAATCGCTCTTGTCGGAAGCGAAACTAGCTTTGCAAACAACAAACAACAAACCGGAAATCACTCCAATTTCCCAACAACGGTAGGACTGATTTTCACAAACTTAAATTTAAATGAAAGGAACTAAGTTCCCAAAAGTAAGTTCCCGAAACTAGCTTTGCAAACAACACAAAATACATCTGCTTGCAGTGGCGATAGAATCCAAACTGATCCAATTTTTGTTGAGAGATTTGTTTTTACCTGATTTCGTTTGTAGCTTTTTCACTAATGGGCGGTCCTAACGGCTATAATAATAGCAGCATATAGAATTTTAATTTCGATTATTTCATTTCGGATTTGCATTTCATTGAAAAAAACTATCCGGATGCTGTACGAGATTCATTCCTGCCTTTCAGAAGGACCAAATTGTGGAACTCACTACGATATTAAACACTGTTCGGAACATTTTCTCGAACGATTTGTTGTACAGCAGCAGATATTTCCTCTTCCTCAGAACGCGTTCTGATTGGCTGGTCTTGACATGGGTCAAATGAGACAGGTTTTTCAATAGTGTACTATTGAAATACTTCAATGCTTTTGCTATACACACTTAAGTTGAAAAATTTCGATTCTATTGGTAGTTAGATTATATATATCCTTTCACTGATCACTGAGCTATGAGCTTTCAAAATACGAGCAAGGTAAACGCGCCTTATGAAATATCCTCTTTGATACTCGTTTATACCAAACATTTAAGAAAAGTTTAATTTTGAAATATTTGAGATTATGTCACAAAACTGAAAATTTTATCATAAAATTGTGATCATATTTCCGATGGCATGTAGCAAAAATTAAGTTCATTCGTTAGATACAACAAAAGATATTCACGATCAAAAACTTATCACTCTCTCCGAGGGTAAATTTTGAAAAGACACCCCATAGTAAAGTAAGTCGTATTCACGACAAAAAAAACATTGTATTTTGTGTAAATTGCTGTGAATAACTAATGTATAAAATTATAGCTGCCCTGAAGATGAAGGTATAGCCTTCGAAACGTTGGCCGTCAACGAAAAATAAATGTTTTGACGAGAAACCAATTCACCAAATAGTCGTCTTTTGATTTGAAAAAAAAAACATTAATTGATCCCGCACCCGCATCAGGTAATATTATCAACCAATGTTTAGTTTTACTGATGTATTAATAGAATAAAAATATTCGGTAGTTCAGCAGGTAAAAATTCAACAAAAGATGGAAGAATTATAACTTCCGTTTAAAGTGCTCAATCAATTCGATTCAAATTGAAGTTTTATGCATCGTTTAATTTCCGCCTGTGTTATAAATGTATTAGTGTAACCATTTTATGTTTTTTTAACTTGAAAATGGACGATGATAAACAGGTAGCTAGGTTACAATTTCGAACTCAATTTTGACCGGTTGCCGAAAAAAATTGTTGAAATCAAATACTGAGTCGGTTTTTGCACTCAATTCTATAAAGAACTTTGAATGATAAATGTTTCGGTCATTTCGCTTTTAATTGGCCCATAGTAGTAAAATCAAAATAGAATCTCACGAACTGTACACAGAGTATATGTCTCTTCAGGTTGCTTCTGGGATGTAGGCTTCTTCCTTATCAGACAATCAGACATGTTCGTTTTCCTATT
Organism: Malaya genurostris; assembly: GCF_030247185.1. Classification (NCBI taxonomy): domain Eukaryota; kingdom Metazoa; phylum Arthropoda; class Insecta; order Diptera; family Culicidae; genus Malaya; species Malaya genurostris. The sequence continues at coordinate 123,170,077 of NC_080570.1, forward strand.
AGGTGAACTACTTTTAGCAGTAAATTCCTGTTAATTATAATGAAAGAAATGGAACTTGTTACTCAGTGCTAACTAATTCCCGTCTTCGATTCGTGTATTTATCATTCATAATTGTTTACAAAACTTTAGTTTAAAGTTCGTAGTAAATCACACTGAATTTAGTTAATTATAGTTAGTTGATATAGATAGTTAAATATCATTGTTGATCGTTCAAAAGTCAAAAGAGCAATTTCAAATTTATAACTTCTCTACGTGTTATTTTTTTTACAGGTTACAGCCATCCGAGGGACGGGCTCAACTTTCAGGCACAGTCTGTTTCGGAAGCTTTAATAGTCACATTTAGGAGTGATCCAGTGAAAATACCAAGTCCGCATAAATTAAGGCACTACATTGCTGCTCCTGGTTGAATTTCACCTGCATCTTGTGTAACAACCAAGTGGTGGCAGAGCATAATAATCGATTATTCAAATCACTACGAAGGTGGTTTTTGACCCGTCCGATGCATGTACCAGGGGCGGTCGGTTGCTAGTTCCAATGCTGTCCGTGGTGAGCAATCACAACCGCACAAACCGAAAAATTAAGACCAGTCCATACCCAACGGCCGCGACCGACCATTGGGGGGCGGATACTTTGTTTGAATTCGAATCGCAAAGGTTCCCTTTTGCTACAAGTGATCAGTCATATAACAACAGTAAGATTAGCATGAAACTCACGTTTTCGATAAAAGCATCTTGAATGTAAATCTGGAAGCAGTGATCGTTCCTTTTCTTCGACTTTGTTACGTGATTGCGCTGCAGCTGCGTGTTGGGACGAGTGGTGAATTCGATTAAAGCGGTTCCAAAAATAAAAGCACTCAATTATTGCTCTGGAATGGACAAACTCGGGAATTGTTTGGTAGTCAACTTGCACTGCACTCTCGACACTTTTAGAAATTCAACTAAATAAGTACTGCCTTTTCTTCGCTAAAATTCGAACCTTTTGAAGTTTCCTCCACCAAACGCACTTTAATCTTTGCTGCCGGACTAGATCTCTATCACTTGCAAAAAAATCCTAAAAATCAGCACTTGTCAGTCGATAACGGCACTGGGCTGTGAAAAATGAAGACCTTTCCAGAGTTTCACTTCACTCATAATCTCTGAAAATGGTACATTTTCCATGCCCTTTTCAAAACTGATGTAATAATTCGCAATTAACGACACTCAAACATGAAGGAAAAAAAACTAAATTGCTGCCACGGCCTTTGCTACTGCTGTTACTGCTGCT